>NC_086450.1:177340728-177585013 GCF_028390025.1 Pseudophryne corroboree | reverse complement strand
CGGGAGGCCTGAACGGTGTGGATTGGAGCCAGGGGGTTTAAATTGTGGGTAAGTTTGTGATTGTACTATCTGTCTTATCTGCTGTAAGGTTCTAAGGACGGGGTGCTGTCCCTGAAAGTACTCAACTTCAATACAGATTTGTTCTTTGCTTACAAACGTCGACTCCGAGTGCCATTTCTTATATGGAGTTTTATATATATATATATATATATATATATATATATATATATGAGACCCTGACGCACCTAGCTAGGGTACAGAATATAGTGATAGCAATAAGTGGGATACATGAGAATGAAATCCACACAGCAGCTACAGGCACACTCAGTCACAGGTACAATGCAGAAGTTATTTCAGATAAACAATAAAACTAGACCAGTAAAACTACATACACACATATATATATAAATAGATAGATATAACAATGCACAGTACATACTGGATGTATATCTCAGAATACTTGTACTAAATATTCAGGTAGAAGTACACTTGTTCTTAACTAACACTGTCTAAAATGACCTGTAGAATACTTTAGTGACTATAAATTCACAGCACTGATGAGACAGGCGGAAATACAGAGGAGACATTGCCCTGCAGTCCCGGTGATCAGCCGCAGCTGCTTGTGTAAAGATGGTGCGGGAGAGTGAAATGCAGCTCCAGGGCGGGAACACCAGCAGTAGATGGCGTCCAGAGCTGGAGGGGGGGGGGGGGGGGGGGGGGGGGGGGGGGGGCTACAGGTCAACGCCATATCCCCTATTCTGGTCCTCACCACCGGGTACTGTGGAGCCTATGTAAAACTGATTTTTTAAATCCCACCTGTTCTCCCTGCCCTGGTGGATATAGTGGTGTCCCTGTGCAGTACAGTGTCCATGCCAGCGGCGCGGTCTGTCTCCTGGGACCACGACCAGACCGCGATTTACCGGTGGGTCCCGCCTGGGGGACCCTCTTACCTCCTCCGTGAGCAGCCACTCGATCCTGGATAGCGTCAGCGGTGGTGTGCCTGTGAACCCGTGCTCCTCCGCTGCAAGTACCCGGGAATCGGCCATGGGAGTATGCAGTGCTGCTGGGGAGGTGATGGAGCTGCAGCACAGCCTGTCATAATGACATAGAAAGTGCTGTGGCCCTTGAAGTCTTCTAAAAAGCTCTTTTCAGGGCTGCCTAGCGCAGCCTTCCCTGGTAAGTGACGTATGCAGGCACCAATTTACAAACTGAGCTCCAGTGTCCCAGTGGCAAACGCAGGATTTTCATGGGGGGGTTTCCGTGCGCGCGCCTGTATGTGTGTGTGTGCTCGTAATTGAGTAGCCAGCACACTGCACAAGGTGTGTGTGTGTGTGTGTATATATGTATATATATATAGTTTATATACACATATACATACGTACATACACACACACACATACATATATACACACACACACACACACACACACACACAGAACATCTGTACATAGACATACACACATACTTTACACAGCATACATGTGTACACACACAGTTTACATACACACACACACACACACACACACACACACACACACACCATACATACTAACAGTATACATGCAAACATACAAACATACTATACATGCACACAGCCACACATGCACAGTATACATGCACACAACACACACACAGTACACATACAGCATATATACATACACACACATACACACAGCATACATAGTTACACACTATACATGCACACAGCATACTGTACATACACACAGTATACATGCACACACAGTACACATGCATGCATATATACATACACACACTATATATGCACACAGCAAACATACATAGTTACACACACACACTATACATGTACTTAGCATACATACATTAATACACACACACTATACATTTTACATAGCAATACACACATCCTTTAACATTGAACAGAACCCCCTCCTCACCTTACACTACAGTGGGAGCCGAAAACAGCAGACACTGCCTCACGTAGCTCTGTCTCATGGCCCCTTGAACTGCCTGAGAGGAGCTGCGCGCTTCCGCTGCAGCTCCCCCTACAGGCAGCCAGCAGCGGCAGCAGCCAGGTTCACACTGTCACTCGGACAGTGTAAAGAGGAGGGAGCTGCTGCTTAAGCTTCTCCTCATTTAAAAAAAAAAAAAAATCGGACGGGAGCGCCGATGGATCGGAGACCAGGGGGGGGTTTCTAGGTACTCGGAAACCCCCCCTGCGTGCGCGTATGTGTCCGGAGGCGGGGTTATAGAGGAGGCCATGCAATGCATCCTGGGAACAGTCAAAGCTTTAGCCTTTGGTGCCTCTGGATCAAGATCCAACTCTACACCCCCCCCACCCGATGTATTCCCTGTGAAACACTGTACCCCGCTGCAGAACAATAATTGTAATAATATAAAGATGACACTTTGAAGTTTTAAATATTTTCCTTTATTATTCTAATCATAGTCAGAACTCTGAAGTATAACAGGAAGTATAACAGGTGAGGCTCTGCCTACCTTCACTGCATGTTCCTGCCTTGTGCATGTTACAGAGGGTAAAAAATAAATAAAGGGTGTGGCCAAGGGTGGTTGGACATGCATGTGAGAGTCATCTAGTCTATTGAATTCAATATGGTAAATCAATTTCCTTAAATGCATAAATCTAGGATACAGCATAAATGTAAGTTTTGTTAAGGATTGAAGAATATTGATTTCAAATGGTGGTGTTCCTGTCAATTGGTCAGATGAATAGGACTTTCAAATAATGGGCGCAACATTGACTAGTTTGATACAAAACTCACTAACATAACAATAGCCTTCCTCTTAATTAGATCACAGAATGGGGGCTGAACAAAGCGAGTTTAAAATACATGGAGAATGTTTTGCAGTGGATGTTGTTATTAGATGGGGTATGTGTATCCAGAGGCGCTGACAGCTATGCCAGACCCTGGTAAAGGGAAGGGGCATGGCCATCAGGGGAGGTGCAGCCAGGCTCCCTACTTACAAAATAAAAATAAAAAAAACTATTAGTTATCTGTGGCCGTGAAGCCAGCGGGGGTGGTAGGCTATGTCTGATTTGGTGAGCGGGAAGGGGGGGGGGGGGGGGGGGGTAAGTGCGATCGCCTCCCCTCTGCACATAGGAGAGAGCCTGGCTGCTGTCTCTTTCCCTAGCCCAATACACAGTAGTGTGTGCTGCACTGGGGGAGAGAGGCTGTTGAAGCAGCCAGCCTCTATCCCTACCTGCCCGCTGTCTGCAATGGGGAAAGGGTGGGCAGCGAGACCCGGGACTCCACCGGGCCCCTCCAACAGACTTGGACCCAGGTAAAAAGTGCTTGCCCCCATCCCCCCTGACTGCCAGAGCAGAGCTTACAGGAAGATCCCCATCATCAGGTAACTATCCAACTGCAGGTTTTAATCATTATAATAAAGCAGCATCTCCCTAATTGTGCACCACGGCGTCCAACGGTACCGCATCACAACCTCAGGGGTGACACAGGTGCTCTGGTCCCAAATTGACCTCTATGTACACCAGGCAGTCTGTTTCTGTAGGACACTTCCACGTGGCCAGTCAGAAAATACGTGCAGACAATAGCAGGGAGCGGAGTATAGGAGTAGTAATGGAAGAGTAGAAGTCCAATGGACAGGCCAATCAGAACCAGGAGCCACCAAGATAAAAAGACAGTAATCAAAGTCATAATCAGAGCCAGAAGTTACCAAACTTCTCAGCCAGTAGTCAGAGCCAGATGAGGAAATAGAACAGTCTCCAGGAACCAAATATCTAGTGAGAAATGCTATCATCCGTAATTGAAGACAGGACAGATGGGGGACTAAATATAAGAAACTCCTGCCAAGGGCCGGATTAAGCCTTTGGGGGGCCCGGTTCACTGAAGATAAGAGGGAGAGGGCCCCCCTGTCACCACTGCCCACTTGGCTGGAACCGCTATATGTGTACCTCCTCACCCGGCACCCAAACTCCCTCCCCTGATGGACCACATTTTTTCCCAGAGACTGAGACAGCCTTGTAAGTGAAGTGTGTGCATAAGGTACACTGCGGTAAATGTATGAATCCGGTACATATCATGCCACCATCACACTTCCTGCTTCGCCTCTTTACCAAGGAGAATCTGGAAGGACTAGCACAGAGATGTATTAACATCTCGACTGCTGGAGAGGGGGAGTGGCCTGCCAGCGGCCACAGAGCATCAGCCTAGTGCTGATGTGCTGTGTGTCTCCCAACAGCCGGCTCGCTAGGCATGCACGAGATCTTGCAAGTCTTGCAAGACCTCACATACAGCCCAGTGCGGCACCCACCACAGCCAGGGAAAGCTCTGTCCCTGGCTGTGGAGATAGGGCATAGCCACCTGCAGCTGTCGAAATCAATCGCTGCAGGTGTCAGAATGGTCAGTGCCACTGACCATTCATACATTGCCCTGGACATTGGTGTGCTATCTTTTAGATAGCAGCGCCGATATGGACAGGGACGCATCGTGCCCCCGTCACTAAGCACACACTGCCGCTGTCATACATGGGGGAGAAGCAGAATCAGCGCACATAACCTATGCACATACCACTTCTCCACCATATCAACAGATAATACATCTACCCCACTGTGCAGTATGTAATCCTGTGTTTGCCCCTCTATACCTTGCTCTGTAGAATAACACAGGCTCAGTTAACCAGCAAGCAGACACTGCCTCTGATGAGCCCCTCCCATGATGGGTCTGCTGCTGATCTCCTCCACGGGCCAGAGAAGAATGTGATGAGCTCCACCAATCAGGACTCAGCATATGCCTCTCTGACCTTTTGAGCTAAGCCTCCTGGGACTTAATCAGCCTCCCAGTAAGGTAGATGCTTGCATCAAGTTGGAAAAAGAACCTCTGACATCAGGGGGAGGAGCCACAACACCAGGGTAGCTAGGCCAGCGGGATAGTTCTTTTACTATCTGTCACGTCTAGCAAAGTTTGAGGATCCGGCAGCTGAGATTTGCCCGAGGAGGTAGCAGGGTTGTAACTTGAAGCACTGGCGTCCCTGTCCTAAACCAGCCCCCTTTTATAGGGAGAGCTACCCCTGGATTGGCTGGAAGAAACAGGAAACAGGAACTATGCTTAAAACTTGGTCTCCAACATGGCGGCGCCCAATAATGCAGACCTTTTTGCAAAGCCACATTGCTCACTGCCCCTGGTCTCCAAGCAACGGCTCAGCAAGAGCGACCCGCTGTAGCGGCGTCCCACCGCCACGAGCGGACCCCCTCACCGCCGCTACAGCTGCCCACGGATCCAGCGCAGCAGCCCACCTCCGCCGCTGCCTGCACATCACCAAGGAAGCCAGCCCCGCGGCCCCAGTGTACCGGTAAGACTCTGGACGCTGACAGAATCCCCCTCCCTTTGCGGGTGGACTCCGGACACCTATGTGGTTTAGTTGGAAACTTGGCATGAAATTTCCGAAGAAGTCTTGGAGCATGGACATCCTCTGCATCTACCCAAGATCTCTCCTCTGGCCCATACCCCTTCCAATCAACAAGGTACTGGATGCAACCATAACGTCTGCGAGAATCGAGGATCTTGTGAATCTCAAATTCGTCTCCATGTGCTGATTGGCTCTTGGGTGATTTAGGCAGAGCGGCTCTGAACCGATTAAGTACCAATGGTAGAAATATGAAATGCACTAGGAATTCTTAACTGCGGGGGTAATTTAACATTGTAAGCCACAGGATTCAACACTTTTTCGATTGGGTAAGGCCCAATAAATCTGGGAGCAAACTTTTTTGTAGGAACCTTTAATCTTAGGTTACGTGTGGAAACCTAAACCCGATCTCCTACCTTAAGGCTTGGTACATCTTTTCATTTCAGATCTGCATAGGTCTTATATCTCTTGGATGTCTTGAGCAAAGTCTTGTGAACTTGTTTCCAGGCTTCAGTAAATTGTAGAAGTGTTGACTCTGCGGCAGGAACCTCGAGCGTAGGCAGAAGTTGGAAGTCAGGAACTCTTCGATGGTAACCATAATTAATGAAGAATGGAGAAGATTTTGTGGCAGAGTGATAAAGATTGTTATGGGCAAATTCTGAGAACAGGAGGAAGTCCAGCCAGTCGTCCTGTGAGGAGGACATGAATAAACGCAGAAAAGTCTCCAGATCCTGGTTCACTCTCTCTGTTTGACCATCCGTTTGGGGATGATATCCTGAGGAGAAGTTTAATTTCACGCCAAGAGCAGAACATAGGGATCTCCAAAACTTGGCCACAAATTGAGGACCTCTATCAAACACGATTTCCTGTGGTAGACCATGGAGTCGAAAGATCTCTGCTATAAACAATTTTGCCAACTGGGATGCAGATGGAAGATTAGCCAGAGGAACAAAGTGTGCCATTTTAGAGAATCGTCAACTATGACCCATTCGGTGTTCCGCTCACCAGACGTAGGTAAATCTGTAATAAAGTCCATAGAAATATGCGTCCATGGTCTTAGTGGTACCGGCAAAGGATGGAGTAACCTGGCTGGTGGACCTTTGGGATTTTTATGCTGGGCACATTTTGGACAGGCAGCTACGAATTCCTGGACGTCAGTCCTGAGATGAGGCCACCAGTAGGAGCGCTGAATGAATTTAAGTGTCTTATGACCGCTTGCATGGCCCATGAAGGAGGAGTGAGCCCATGTAAGAAGTTTTTTGCGAAGATTTGGTGCAACGAAGATCTTCCCTGGAGGAGGAAGTGGAGAGGTATTAGTTGCAGAAAAAGAGGTGGATTCCATGATAAATTGCTCTTTTGAACGGTCAGAGGGTTCTTCTGAACTTAGGGAGCGAGATAATGCATCTGCCTTTTTGTTGAGGGAACCTGGTCGGTAACTGAGTTTAAAATTAAAACGGGTAAAGAAGAGTGCCCATCTTGCTTGGCGTGGGTTCAGACATCGGGCTGACTGTAGATACAGGAGGTTCTTGTGATCCGTGGTCACCGAAATTGGTGCTGAGCTCCCTCCAACACATACCTCCACTCCTCAAAGGCCAACTTAATTGCCAGTAATTCCTGTTCCCCAATAACGTAATTCTGTTCAGTGGGGGAGAATCTTCGCGAGAAGAACGCACAAGGATGGACCTTCTTGTCCTCGAAAAGCTGGGATAATACTGCTCCTACTTCTACAGTAGAGGCATCAACCTCCACCAAGAATGGACGGCTGAGATCGGGTTGTCGAAGAACTGGAGCAGTCGTGAAGGTCTTCTTTAAAGATGAAAAAGCTTCCAAAGCCTCCGGAGACCACTTGGCAGGATCGGCTCCCTTCCTAGTTAATGCAGTTATAGGAGCTATGACAGAAGAATAATTTTGAATGAATCTTCGGTAGAAGTTAGCAAACCCCAGGAAACATTGAATTCCTTTAAGGGTAGCTGGAAGTGCCCAATCCTGAATCGCCTGGACTTTAGCGGGGTCCATCTGTAACCTCTGCCCTGAAAGAATGTAACCGAGGAATGGAATCGTGGGTACTTCAAAGGTGCACTTCTCTAACTTACAGAATAACTGATTCCTTCGTAAATGAGTTAACACTTCTTTGACTTGTTCCCGATGGGTCTTCAGATCCCTAGAAAAAATTAGGATGTCATCCAGATACACTACCAAGCAGTCATAGAGGAGATCTCTGAAGATTTCGTTAACGAACTCTTGAAAGACGGCTGGGGCGTTACATAGGCCAAAAGGCATTACCAGGTATTCGTAATGGCCGTCGTGGGTATTAAATGCCGTCTTTCATTCGTCCCCTGGGCGAATACGTATAATATTGTAGGCCCCCCGTAAGTCCAACTTAGTAAATACAGTAGCTCCTTTAACACGGTCGAACAGTTCTGGAATCAGAGGTAACGGATATCTGTTATGTCATTGAGACCTCTATAGTCAATACAGGGACGCAACCCCCCATCCTTCTTTTTGACGAAGGAAAACCCCTCTCCGGCCAGAGATGTAGAAGACCTGATGAACCCTTTCTCCAAGTTCTCCCGGATATACTCCGACATGGCCTGTGTCTCGGGAAGTGAGAGAGGGTAAATTTGACCTCGGGGAGGAGTCTTACCGGGTACTAGCTCAATGGGACAATCCCAAGTACGATGCGGAGGCAAGGTGTCCGCCCCATGCTTACTGAAAACCTCTTGAAAAGTTTGGTACTCCACAGGAAGGCTGGAAGGGCTGGAAGAACAGAGAGGTCTAACTGAAGGTAAACAGTTCTGAAAGCAGTCTTGTCCCCAAGAGAGAACATCCATAGTTTTCCAATCTATGTGGGGATTGTGTCTAATTAACCATGGAAACCCTAGGATTAGTTCATGAGAGGCTTTAGGAATTACAAGGAAAGAGATTTCTTCTGAATGGAGAACTCCGACCTTCATCTTGAGAGGAATAGTACGAAAGGATATAATACCCTCAGGGATATAACTTCCATCCACTGCGGTAACAGAAATGGTACGATCCAAAGGAACCGTTTGTATTCCAGATCGTTTGACCAGAGCTGACGTAATGAAGCTTTCGGCGGCTCCGGAGTCGAGTAGTGCAGGGATGAGAAGAGAAGAAGAAGGGAGCTCCAATTGGGTTAACAGGACAGACTCTTTCTTGGTATGTAATTCTGAGATTTCTCCTAGCTTGACCTCTCCAGCACAAACTAGGAGCGGGCGTTTCCCGTTCGTAGATTGCAAGTTTTAACAAAGTGATCAGATGCACCACAATACAGGCAGAGGTTCCCTTGTCGCCGTCTCTGACGTTCTTCATTGGAGAGGTGGGAGCAATTAATCTGCATGGGTTCTTCCGCAGTTGGTGATGATGGTGTTGGTGGAAGAACAACTCTAGGCTTAGGGCGATCTGACCACAACTTCTCCATACAGCGTTCTCTGTACCTCAGGTCTAACTTATTGCATAAAGAAATTAGTTTATTCAACTTATCAGGTACGTCCTGAGTTGCGAGGTCATCTTTGATCTTTTCGGAGAGACCGCTCCAGAAAGCTGCAATGAGAGCCTCCTCGTTCCAGTTCAGTTCTGAGGAAAGGCTGCGAAACTGGATCACGTACTGACTGACCATATGCGTGCCCTGACGCAGGCGCAGGATCTCCAATGAGGTGGCAGAAGTCCTGCCCGGTTCGTCGAAGATTCTTCGAAAGGTGTCCATGAATTCTGGATAGTTAGATAAGATGGGATCCATCCTCTCCCACAAAGGTGAAGCCCATTCCAACGCTTGCCTGGTAAGTAATGAAATTATATAGGCTACTTTGGTTCGTGCTGATGGGAAGTTGGCTGACTGTAGTTCGAACTGGATTTAGCACTGGTTAAGAAGCCCGCGGCATTGTTTTGGATTCCCATCGAATTTACTGGGAGGTGGCAAATGCAACCGTGGAAGTGGTACTGGTACAGGAGGAAGCGGGACCGGAGGTGCTAATGTGGGAGCAACTGTAGATACTTGAGGGGCCGTCATGGCAACATAGAGAGAATCGAGACGTTCGGACATACTCTGCATGAACTGCACGATTTGAGATTGTGTGGCCTCCTGCTTACTTAAGCGAGACCAGATATCTGCAGTTGAATCCCCTCCTGAGGCCTGATCACCAGTCGAATCCATTTGGCCAGTGCTTACTGTCACGTCTAGCAAAGTCTGAGGATCCGGCAGCTGAGATTTGCCCGAGGAGGTAGCAGGCTATGAATGAACCAGATGAGGGGGCTGGATACAGTTCCTTCGCATGGGACACGGAGCAATGAAGAACGTAGGCGGGGTTTGAGAGTCAATGGAAAGTATTTATTATGTACAGGGCTGAGGTAGAGAACCGAGGCTGGAGCACGATGGTTAAAGACGTGGCAGGAGGCGAAGAACTGTGGACTGTGATTTGAAAGATGAGACTATAGATGATGAACTGTGGAACTGTGGATGGTGGTTGAAGACGTGGCTGGAGACAAGGACCGTGGACTGTGTTTTTTTTAAACGTGGCTGAAGATAATAATCTGCAGGCTGTGGTCGGTGGTACAAAGGCGTGGCTGGTGAAGGAGATCTGTGGAGTGTGGCTTGAAAGATGTGGCAGAAGACCCGAAGCCGACTGTGCCCAAAGAGTCTTACTGGACCGAGTTTTCCAGGAGCGCTTCCACAGGCAGTAACAGGCTAGAAACGGCAGGGCTGCAGCAGCAACAGAGAACCAACCAAGCAGGATCAGGAGGAACCAGAATACAGCAGGAATTCTGGGAGCACAGGCTAAAGCACCTACAACAGAGTTGTAACTTGAAGCACTGGCGTCCCTGTCCTAAACCAGCCCCCTTTTATAGGGAGAGCTTCCCCTGGATTGGCTGGAAGAAACAGGAAACAGGAACTATGCTTAAAACTTGGTCTCCAACATGGCGGCGCCCAGTAATGCAGACCTTTTTGCAAAGCCACATTGCTCACTGCCCCTGGTCTCCAAGCAACGGCTCAGCAAGAGCGACCTGCTGTAGCGGCGTCCCGCTGCCACGAGCGGACCCCTCACCGCCGCTACTGCTGCCCACGGATCTGGCGCAGCTGCCCAACTCCGCCGCTGCCCGCACATCGCCAAGAAAGCCAGCCCCGCGGACGCAGCGTACCGGTAAGACTCCGGTTGCTGACACTATCCACACCACCAACTACTCCCTTTAGTAACCCGGTGGTGAGCAAAGCGAGCCACCAAGTCTGAAGCATGGCGAACGAAGCAAGCCCGCGTGGGCAAATTTTGGGTACCCTGGTCGGGCATGGCTCCTCCCCCTGGTGACGTGGCTCCCTCCCCTGGTGACGTCAGATGTCCTTTCTCCAACTTGGTTTTAGCCATAACCCTCCCAGTAATGCACTGCACTGGTCAGTGTGCCTCGGCTCCCGATTCTCAGCATGTAGCTGTCGGGGCCTATTAATCATTGAGGCTCCTGCAGTCAGGTAAAGCTGCAGCACTACCCAACTCCCGTGTGCCAAACCCATAGTTAGAAACGTTTAAAAAAAAAAAAGCCCACATACATAACAATAAATATCGACCAAGACAGATGGGGCTCGGGGTTACTTACCTCCTGTGATTCCCCCCTTAATGTACGAGCGGCGCTTGGAGATCATGTGATCTGTAAGCACCACCCCCACCGCGTCACCAACCAATATGCTGGGTTGGATTCAGAGGTGGGAAAGGGGCCTGAGGCGGGTCACGCCCGGAAAGCTCCCATGTAGGGCTTCCGGGTACAACCCGCTATAGTCGGTATAAGTCATAGTTACAGTAGAAAAGTAAAATACTTATGTTTAGCACCTTTGAAGCAATATTGCCACTCTTCTTGGACTCACTTGACAGTAACAACTCGCTGTTACCTACGTGAAAACTATGCTCAGCAGATGGGGTGGACATTGGAAACTAATATATGGCAATCACTGATGTTCCTGATCCAATGCAAATACTTATTCTATTGACTAGCGGGTTTTTGATGTTTGCCAGCCATCGGCTGCTGCTTTCTGATACCTACAGATGTGTCCACTTACATCTAGCCTCCCTGCTCATTAAACAGCCCTTCTAGTCACGCCATGCCGTGACTTGGTAGTGCCAAACATCTTTTCTTGCAACTTTTTCCATTAAAATGTGTCTTAATTATTGCCAAATGATGTGAATAGGTCATGTTTCCTATAAAACACTAACATAGCATTTTGTATTCAGATACAGGAACTGAAACACACAGCGTATGCATGCTGCAAATCATTTTAATCAGCAGGGTCTACTTGTACGTATTATAGAAATGCGAATAAGACAAATTTTTAGAGAAAAAAAAAAAAGACTCCTGATGCTAATGGAGTTGCACAGGACCTCTCAGCTCATTCACGTCAGGCAACTCCCGCCATGTGGTGTATTGAGGCAAGATGTGCGAGGACACATCTGTATGGCTAACTGCTTGAATTCAGCTGTGGATACCCGGTGATTGTGGATCATAGGGTCGACCATAGGTCAACCACTATTGGTCGACAGTGACTAAGATGACACCTGAAATATGTTGACGCGGTCATTAGGTCAACATGAACAAGGTTGACATAGGAAAAGGTCGACATGAGTTTTCTTTTTCTTTTTTTTTTGGTGTTTTCTTCATAAAGTGGGTGGGAACTCAAATTAGTGCACTGTGTCCCCTCGCATGGCTCGCGGCTTCGGGCAAGGTGTCTTGCTCTGTTATCGCTGCGTTTGGCACAGGTTACTATTCGCAATCGTAGTCCATGTGGATCGTAAAGTATGAAAAAGTTTAAAAAATGGAAAAAAAAATTGTGAAAAACTCATGTCGACCTAGTGACCATGTTGACCTATAGACCATGTTGACCTATAGACCATGTTGACCTAATGACTGTCAACCTAAGTGTGGTCGACCTAGAGACCGGATACCCACACAGTATAGCCATTGATAGTTATATCATCAAATGGTTTGATATAATGGCTAGTAACCATCACAACACATGATTTGATGTCGGAAGCCCAGCAAACATTCAGTGCACGGCTCCCGAGTGAATACTTTCTTGAGAAAAAAACATGGAGTTTCTTAGTAACCGGGTTCACCTTAAAATGTAAGCTCTTATGGGCAGGGGCCTCCTCCCTCTTGATCGTCCCTTGCAACTCAGGGTCACTAGTACTCCCCTGCCATGTCTCCTTCTCTCCTTCAGTAACTTGTGGTACACTGGTAAGTACGGTTCACGGTACATGGGTTATTCACTGACCTTTCTTGATCTTCCCGGCACTTCTGCTGAGTCACTTGGAAATATGGCTCCTGCTTCAGGTTCGCTAAATAATAACGGGGATATTAAGACACGGACCAAAACTGTGCAATGACACTTGCAGCCTCACTGAAGCCAGTTTATTTGAATATGGAAGAGGTAAGTTAGATGAGGGAAACACTACCCGTATGGCGGGTTCACAACAATCAAATGTAAACGTTTATGCAGAAGATCAGAGTGCAGCAATAATCCTTCTCAACAATTCTGCCAATAATGTCTGTAACGCTGTAATACTGATAATTACGGCACATATACCACTTTGAAATACTGGTGGTCAATAACACGTCACTCTGAAAACACCACATACAATAGCATATATCACAATGCAAATACTCCACTCTATGGTCATGAGTAGCTTCTCAACCTAATAGTACTTTAACCATACAGTTTATGTGTCTTTTAGCATAACACTGAAGTAGTTCTCTGTATCAATTTTCCTGGGGCTGAGTTCCAATATACCTGAGCTCAGGGTAGAATAACAATTTCCCAATGTATATGTCAATGTGGCTGAAATAGGGATATATATGCATATATATAAAGCCCCACAGTATAAAGTTAATTATGAAAATGAACATAGTGACAGGCGTGATCCTGGGCAATAATAATACACTTTCCTTCTCCTTCCCAAACTATTAAGCGCTTCTCCATAAATTAGTGTGTGTCTCCTTTTAATTTGGAAACAGACTGATTGTCCCATAATTGTCCCAAACACTCCCTGTGAAGGGTTTGACCAGGGCCCCAGGCTTATACTATATTGTGTAGGCAGGTGCTCACTCAGTCTCAGCGTATGTACTGGTTGCTCAAGTCTCCCACACACTGCTGCATCTAGCTGCGAGATCTCTCTCTGTGTACAGGGCCTCCCATTCTGAACCAGCTGCACGCTGATACAGGGGTTTCCCCTGTTTTCTGCTCCAAATCTCTGGGGCTGTTCTCCGATGGTCGTGTTGACACTGCTGCTGGCAAGGACCGCAAGGCATTGAGCACTCCGGATGCTGTCACCCTTCTCCTGGCGCACTGTCCCCTCCGTTCCGCCACCGGTTACCGCTGACACTCCGTGCTCCATCACCTCTTCCTGAGTCACGCTGCTGTACACTTAGGACACGGGACCTTGCTCTGTAATCCCACTCTGACAGAGGCACTGTAATGACACTCTGTGTAAGACGCTGAGGCTGCCTCCGTTCTGGCTCCACATGCATCACCAGTACTGGCTGCTGTGATCCTTTCAGCATTCCACGTGGGTCCTCTCTCTGCAAATGTTATATCTGCCACACCTGCAGTCACATGGTTTTGCCCAACTGCTAACAAATTTGCTGCTTGCGATCAACTCTGAATGATCCCCAATGTTAGGTACTTATGCAGTGGCATTGCATTAAGCATTATATTTAAGAACTAATACACTGTTAAGGTGCATACACACGGTGCGATTTGTGCTTACGATTTTGACTATATACTAAGAAAAGTTAGCACAAATCGCACCATGTGCATGCACTTGCGATGGCAATGCGCGCTCCCGCGGGATCGGCATTGCAAGGGAATATAGTGTGCTCAAGCAGGGTCGATACTGACTAGATCGGAAGTTCATCTCTCCGGGCAGTTTCTAGTCAATATCGGGCATTAGTCAGAATTGCCCCGTGTGTACACACCTTATATGTGAAATGTTTGGTTTGTTTTCCTTGTACAGAGCTGCATACAATTATGGTGCCTTATAAATAACAGTCAGTGATAATAATCTGATGCAACATTCATACCTCCCAACATGACTCTCTCCAGGAGGGACACAATACTCTGCTTCTGGACTTTTTTCTTAATTTGTGATTGCCAGCTCCTGTTTTGAACAGGTAAATGAATAAAGAAAGGCGTTTCAGCACAGGTGATGGCAATCATAAATTAAGAGGGAAGTCCAGGAGCAGAGCATTCTGTCCCTCCTGGAGAGGGTCATGTTGGGAGGTATGAACATTGATCTATAATAGGCTTTCCCAACCTCGGTCCTCAAGGCACACTAACAGTCCAGGTTTTAGTGATATCCATGCTTGAGCACACCTAACTTTATTAGTACTTCAGTTATTTTTATTTAACCATGTGTCACTAATATCTGCACTGTTAGGGGCAAATTTACAAAAATGGGAGTTCTATTTAAGATGTGATGTTGCCCATAGCAACCAATCAGATTCCAGGTATTATTTTCTAGAAGGTGCTAGATAAATGAGAAGTAGAATCTGATTGGTTGCTATGGGCAACATCCATTTTAGTAAAATTTACCCCTTAGTGTGCATTGAGGACTGTGGTAGGGAATGCCTGCTCTACAGTCATTTCATGTAGTGACTTCCAAAATGTGGCAACTGACTATTGGTATGATGAAGTACTGGAAAAGAGATAAAGGGGTTTATTTACAAAGAGTCGGGTTGTAAATCCCGACACTTCTGAGTGTGTTTATGCATACCTCCCAACTGTCCTGATTAACATGGGACAGTCCCGTTGTTTTGGGACTATCCCACAGCGGGCCGCAGTGTCCCACAGTGTGTGTGAGGGGGTGTGAGGGGGGTGGCAGTTGGGAGGCTCCTGTAACTCTCTGCTCTGCCTAGCAGAGCAACATTGGATAGATGTTGTGCGCATGCGCACAGTGTCTTTACATGGGAGACAGTGGGTCTGGGGGCATGCCAGTAGCTCACAGAGTGCTGGGCATGCCCCCTCAGTGATGAAAAACAGGGTCGAGGCTCGCGATCGCCGCACTCCCACAAAGCCATGCCCCCTTTTCTATAGGCCACACCCCCTTTCGGCCACCTCTCCATCTCCTGATGTTGGGGGGTATGGTTTATGTCAGATTTTTGAAGGGTCAATGCTTTTACTAACAGATAGTAAAGTAATTGCCCTTTTAGATATCGAGCATAAACATCTCGGAAGTGTTGGGTTTTACAACCGGACTCTTTGTAAATAAATCCCAAAGTTAGTTTTTTTTATAAATTGAAAAGCTTGTAGGACAGAAGTTTTCAAATGCAGCTCTCAGGGCTCCCCAACGGTCCAGGCTTTAAGTTTATCCAAGCTTCGCCAAAGGTGACTTAATTAGCACCTCAGTCAATTTGGATATACCTAAAACCTGGACCACTGAGTTCCTTGAGGACCGTATTTGAGAACCTCTCCTGTAGAACTTTAGGGGACCAAGAAACACCCTTCTTAATAAAGGCTGTGTTTGTAGACGCCAAAGTAGAGAAGGACTAGATGAACCATCATAGTAAGGCCCTGCGCACTGTACAGCAGCCCTGCTTGCACAGCCCTAGTTACAGCCCTGATCATCTCCTGATGTGACCCATCTGTGCCCCTGATCAAAACAGTTCTTATGTAACGTGACGTGTGAATACCTCTCAACCTTTGTGCAGTGGCCAGCTGGACTTGCGCGTGCACTGAAGGCGTGTGCCTGGTGTTATGGGATGTGGCCTCATGGGAAATGCCGCACCCGCCAGCCATGTTCCCATGTCTGTCACAGTGGGGGAGCTCCGTGAGATGCTGGCCATTCCCCCGCGCATGGTTATCTATTCACTGCTGGGTGAGAGCGGGCCTCCAACCTTCCCCACCCCCATAGGACACTGTGGACCGAGTGCGACAGGAGAACAGTGTCTGAAAAATGGGACTATCCCACCACAATCGGGATGGTTGGGAGGTATGTGCGCGTCAAGCTGTTGTGTTTCTTCTCATTAGGTTACGTGTCCCTGAAAATGATTTCAAAATGTTGCCAAGTAAACTTGTACAGTCAATTCAGAGACACCACATTTTTTATGAAACATATTAAATGCTTTGAGAAATGACTTCCTTTTTTCTTTTCTTTTTTAATTAGTGTGTTCGTGTGTTCGTACCTCCAAGAAATGGTAAAACCTATAGGCTTTTGGCCCAATACACTGCATTCTACAGAGGAACAAAAGTATACAACCGATTATCACACATGTTCCAAATGTAAACAATTCCAGTTACTCCATGTAAGTACTACTTGTTCTGGAATAAAAATAATTAAAACCCCAGGCAGCAGTGAAGCACGCCCCAGAAGGCAGCCTGGTTATAGGGACAGGAGCATGGCCTGGACATGACATGAGAGAGAAGGAAAGCACCTTGTGACTATGTCAAATATGCAATGTAGTAGGTGGCGTATACACAGAGGTCTGTCCTGGGCGCCGCTTGAATCAGTTCAGGAATTCCCCGGGTCCCAGTCATGGATAACCTCGGGGACTGTGAGTACCTGGTGCAGAAGGCGCATGAATGATGCAGGAGGACACATGCGTGGCACAAACCTGGCTGATCACCCTGTACCCGCAGGACTTCAACATCCAGACGGGCACCCAGGGTGGAGCAGGCAGAGTTACAGGTCTAGGCTACCCAGAAGCAGGGCTTTATGGCTGACGATGAGCTACAAGCCCTGTATACCCAATTACCCCTTTAGTGGCAGTGGTCCTTGGAATAGTAATTCAGTATAAAGCTGCAGGACCACAGGGTGATACAGTAGAGTGGTTTTGCCTTCCTTATCTCTCCTATCATATCTCGTCTTTAAATAAAATTAGTAATATGGATTTAGCTATATAACATGACAAGTGTTATTTATTGTATGTCCCTAAATAATATTGTGGGTGTGATGTGTCACAATACAGATGGGTAATTATGCCTTAAGTCACCCATATATCAGTGGCCTGGATCTGTCCATCAGCGTGTCCTGCGTTGATCGCGATGCGTCGGGGAATCATTGAAATTAAACATGTTACAAGAATGCCCGATTTGATGATCCTGACCGTGTTTAATATTCCTTATTCTATTCAATCCCGAAAAAAAAATCACTATGTATAAATGGCAAGAATTTAGGCTAATGAAGTTAATTATATATTATTCTAGAAACATGGACAGGATGGAATATTAGTGTATATTATGTTTTATTATACCCTAATAAACATAGATATTTGACTGAATTTAAGATATCACACATATTACTGTGCTAGGGTATGCTCAAATAGAAGTAAGTTTGTAGAAAATATTATATATCTGCTTTTTAATAAGTGAGGACACATAGGTTCAAGAATATTTGTTTGAATACTTTATCAACATAAAACATATGAAATATACACAAAGAATTACTTAATATATCAAATAAAAATATAATGTAGCAAAATAAAAAATGACACTAAAAATCTTGAATTTTCTGCATAAAATCAATAATTAACAAGTGTGGCCAAATACTTTTTTTTCGATATAGTGTACTTTGACAGTGGGTAGGGGTGGGAGGTGCTATCAGTGGCAGCTTTGATATCCCATGGGCGGTAGGGGGCGTTCTATCATCCGCTCAGCATGTAGGACCTGGAGGAGTAATTTCTGCTAATTACTCCTTTACTACACAGATGGTGGGAGATGGGGCGGTAGAGAGAACACTAAACCAGAGGTTTCCAAACATGGTCCTCAAGGCACCCCAACGGTCCTGGTTTTAAATGTATCCATGCTTGGCCACAGGTGACTTAATTAGCCCCTTAGTCAATTTGATTTAACCATCTGTGCTGAGCCATGGATATACCTAAATCCTGGACCGCTGGGGTGCCTTGAGGACCGCGTTTGGGAACCTCTGCACTAAACTGTAGAAGGGGGCATTGGTTTGTATGAAGGGGCGCTGGTACAGGACTTCCAGGGTGGTATGGGGTGTTTATTACGCAGGGGAGGGGTGGATAGTAGAGCTTTATATTCATCATTTTCCGGTGGGAGGGCAACTTGCTTGACTGCAGATATCTCAAGTTCCTGGAAATAGATTTCCTAGCTTCCAATGGGATAAAAAAAAAACTAGCGAGTACCACCTTTCAGGCGGTACTGTGGACTTGGTGATCTGAGTTCACGAGCCAGAGCAATCTACCGACGAAAATATAAAACTACATACCTGGGGTGTGGAGCTGGAACAGGGACCAGCTGCTGGAAGGCTGATATCTCTGTGTTTTGGCATAATAGAGAGAAGTTGCCAGTGTCCCCCAAAAGGGGAGAGTCCCAGCTTTTGGAGTATACCCTCAGGAAAATTGTAAGTTAGACAGAACCTGAGATATCTAGCTGGGAAGAGCAATTAACAGGCTCGGATGGGGACCACTGCTTTGAAGTCGTAATCTCCGGTTCTCCAGGACTGATTTTGAAAAATCTGGTACCCCTGGAAAAAGGGGACTCTCCGCTATGAGCCATGGGACCTTTTACTCCTGGGGCCCTTGGGACTCTGCCCATTGAGTCCATACGAAAAGACAGCCCTGAACCCTGTATCCAGAGCCTGGACAATGTTTAACATATTTCAGAGATCGTCCAGAACAAAACGTTGCCAGAACAGGGATTATTGCTTTCTATTACAAAATGTGTGTGCTCCTCGTATCGGTCGTGATGTTAAACATGTCTCAGACAAAGGAGATGAAATAGCCAACACACAAGTATCATTTTGTAACTTCAGCATTTTGAAATGGGAAGAAAACTCTCAACATTGTGCCTTTTGCTAAAGTGTTTGGCAATTGGATTTTAAAGCTAAAAATTGTGGACAAAATTGCTGGAACCCCATAGACATTAGCCAAATATGTCTATAGTGTACAATGGAGGTCATTCCGAGTTGTTCGCTCGCAAGCGGATTTTAGCAGATTTGCTCATGCTAAGCCGCCGCCTACTGGGAGTGAATCTTAGCATCTTAAAATTGCGAACGATGTATTCGCAATATTGCGATTACACACCTCGTAGCAGTTTCTGAGTAGCTTCAGACTTACTCGGCATCTGCGATCATTTCAGTGCTTGTCGTTCCTGGTTTGACGTCACAAACACACCCAGCGTTCGCCCAGACACTCCCCCGTTTCTCCGGCCACTCCTGCGTTTTTTCCGGAAACAGTAGCGTTTTTTCCCACACGCCCATAAAACGGCCTGTTTCCGCCCAGTAACACCCATTTCCTGTCAATCACATTACGATCGCCAGAACGATGAAAAAGCCGTGAGTAAAAATCCTAACTGCATAGCAAATTTACTTGGCGCAGTCGCAGTGCGGACATTGCGCATGCGCATTAAGCGGAAAATCGCTGCGATGCGAAGATTTTTACCGAGCGAACAACTCGGAATGAGGGCCAATGTGCATTTAATAGAAAAAATGTGAAGCATAATTTATGTAAATGTGTACAGTGGACCATTATTATTTTTTAGACAGGCTCTGCCCTGATACTAGCACAAAAAAAAACCAGTGTATCTTTAGATTGCAAGCTTGTGAGCGGGTCCTTCTTTACTGCGTTGTTGGTTCGTGAATACCCAGTCTTGTTTCATTACTGTGTTTGATCTCCGTTCTATTGTCCTGGAGAGCATGTTGGTGCTATATCAATAACTTAATAAAAATACATAGCTGATACTATTTGTAAATACATTTCCATGAAGGTTTAATAAAATATAATGGGTAAATGAATGCTAAATAGAAATTAGTTTATTTTTCCTTTTAGTAAACCACCATTACTACTTATTCAGAAGAGCATTTTTACAGGATGTTCACATGCAACACACGTGTGTTAAATGAGCGCTGTACAAATCATCGGGTGTGCTAATGAAAATTCTTCATAGATGTCAGGTGCATGGTTAGGTGTAACCTGAGAAATGTCTTCACTGTTTAATATCCACTTCATCATACCCAGCACAGACTCGTCACCAATCAAGGAGGGGGCAGGTGACAGACGCAGTCAACCAGTTCAGGAATGTGATTGAACTGTTTGAGATTTCTACAACAATGGGGAAGTAGTGAATATGTCTATTCAGCATAGGCTCATACAGAAATTAGATGAAGAGGTGTCAACTCCAGATCACAGTTACAAATTTTGTTTATCACTACATAGGCCGAATCTGCGTATGAAAATTTGACTGCCGGGATTCCAATTTAGCACCAACGCCATACTGGGACTAGAGACATTTGGGGAGAACACATGTGGCAGGAGGCCAGGGCCCAAATAACACAATTTATAGAGGAGCACAATAATACATTGAGTAATAAAGCAAGTGGTGGAGATTAAAGCAACAGAGCAGGGGAGGGAGAAGAAGCAACTCTGTGCTGCTCCAGTGGGCACTATCTAACATTTAATCCCACGGATTCTTATCCCTTCCCTGAGAACCCAGGAGCCCCTCTACCACTCCTTTATTATACCCCACTGCAACCACTGAGGGGGACCCGCGGAATCGGGGAGCGCTTTTTAGCCCTCCTGCGGGTTGCGGCCTTCCCCTTGGTGTGGAGCCAGGACCTCAATTTTGAGCCGGGGCCGGACGGGACATCCAGACCCACACGCACGCACCTGTCTTCCCGAGACCCCCCTGGACCCCTGACGGAATCCGGACAGCAACCCTGTCTGCTCCCACAGCACTCCACCTGACGACCCGGGTCCTCGAGCTGCGGGACACGGAGCGGGTGAAGCGGCCTGCCGAGACGAGGACGGGGCGGCGGCCATCTTGCCTCTGATCACGGAGCTCGGGAGGAGACGGGAGCCCGGCCGGGTAAGCAAATACCACCCTCCTCTCCACCGCTATTCTCCTTGCCGCTGGGAAGACCGGGTCCCGCCGCTGCTAGGCGGCTCACCATCACCGCCGCCGCCGATCAGGGATCTTGGCACCAGCCGCCGTCTGCCGCCCGCCTCCGGCCTGATGAGAGGTGAGAACGGAGGAAGCACTCCTACCGCCTGACCTCCACCGGGTTGCTGGGACACACACCATCTTCCCCACTATAACTAGGCCGTCCTTGCTTAAGGGCCCTGCACCCGGCGCGGTGCCAGCGAGACGGCCCGTTACGCCTTACGTCCAGCTGAGACCGGCCCGGTGACACTCACTCGCTCTGGGTCCCCTGATATCACTTCCAAGGCCTGCTAACTTCTCCTCCTCACCTAGGACCACGGGGTACACGCTGGGCATCTAAGCTGCGTTCAGCTGGGCCCCCGCATATGCTGGTCCATCAGCTCCCTCCTCTACATTGGCAGTGCACCTCCACATATCAGCCCTCCATGATACTGGTGGCCGGGGGAATGGCTTGCTGAGTGCCTGGGGGTACGACCCTGGGGGTCTTACTATGTTTATTCTCTATACTCATTTCATGATGAATCACTAACTACTTACATTATGGCTCTGCTCTGACCTATGACCTTCTCTATCTTCGGGACTGTTGCACACCATGCCTAAATCTAAATCCAAGTCTAAGAAAGCCACAGCAGCATCGGCGGAAATATCGTCTTTTATCTCCAAAATGAAGTCTAGTACAGCCAAACTACCTGCCGCCCCACCTCCTGACTTGGTTTCGGAATCGGAGGAAGACTCGTCTGTCCCAGACCCCTCCATGAAAGATTGCTTTTCCTCAATTTTAACGGAAATGAAGTCGCTAAAACAGGCCTTCCATTCCGAGATCCACAAAGCCATCTCCGGTCTCAAGGCGGAGATATCTGATCTCGGGGCCCGCACTAATGATGTTGAACAGAAAATTGATGAAGTCATCACTTTCCAGCAGGAGCTAGAACATTCTGTTCAAGTCATGCAAGAGGATATCTACTTACTCCAGGACCAACAGGAGGACGCTGATAATCGCGCACGACGTAATAACCTGCGCATTAAATTCATCCCGGAATCGGTGGAACCAACACAACTGGAGGATTTCCTTCTCCGGTTCTTTCAACACCTCCTGCCGGACGTCCCACGTGAACAGTTCCTCCTGGATAGGGCTCACCGTTCCCTTCGCCAAAAACCCTCAACCTCGTCCCCTCCTCGCGACGTAGTTTTACGCTGCCATTATTTCAAAACTAAAGATAAAATCCTAACAGCTGCCCGGAACAAGGACGTCTGTCTGTTCGAATCTCACAAGCTCTTGGTGTTCCAGGACTTATCCCCTACTACTCTTAAGAGGCGCTTCGACCTGAAGGAATACACCCAAATCCTCAGGGATAATCACATCCGTTACAGATGGGGTTTTCCCTTCGCCCTAATTGTACAGCTTGATGGAAAGAGAATGCTAGCACGGTCCAAGGAAGAGGCACACAGGCTTCTGTTAAGACTGAACTTACCCCCTCCGGAGCCCAATAAATCATCCTCCCCGCGAGATGCACCAGATCTCCGACATTCACCGAACTCTCCCCTCCCACAACGAGCACCTCAACGCCTTTGGTCGACAGTCCCGGAGAAAATCTCTACAAATCAGGACCCTCCATGAAAGCTCCTTTACAGATGCTCTGACGGGTTATTATATGATCATTGATACTGTTATGCTATCTGATTTGGAGGTTTAATAGTTCCTCCCTGAGCTGAGCTTATATAATGTAGCGTATGTTTATTCTGTTTATTGGTTCTTAACGGTGGTTCATTATGGTTAGATGTTATTCCGACCCCCTCGGCCGCCCTCCCCAGATTTAGTTGGTGGGCCCCCCGGTGGTCGGAGCTGCGTCCCCCCGCCGAGCCACTATAGTCAAGTTTGAGCATAGGGGAGTTGGTATCTCCCCTAGACTCCCCATACGGGCGCTCAAACATACGGACCCGTACGTCGTGTACAATGGGTCGTTGGCTCGGTCAAATTTACATGTTTATTTTACAGTTCTCTAGATGTTTCTTTTTTTCTCTCCTGCCTCTCTCTCCTCTTTCTTCACCTCCTACTCTTCCTCTCCCCCTTGTCCCCCTTGTCTCCCCGGGAGATCATCCTTGGGCCATCAGGTTTAATTATGATAAGCTCATACTGGTAACAACATGTCTATTAATGTAATATCCTATAATGTAAAGGGTCTCAATAGTCCCCAAAAGAGGACCAAATTGTTTCTTTTTCTGAAGCAGGTGAGGGGAGATCTGGTATTTCTTCAGGAGACGCATTTTAGAGGTGTCTCCCATCCTGAACTGCGCTCTAGACACCATCCTGTCGCCATCCACGCCTGCGACCACACCCAAAAGAAAAGAGGGGTCGCCATTCTGATCCCCACTCATTTACATTTGGAAACAGACCGAATCATTAAAGACAAACGCGGTAGGTTCCTTATTATAGTAGGCAAACTCAATAACGCTCCCATTACTATGGTCAATATTTACGCTCCCAACGTTAATCAGGCCTCGTTCTTTGCTTCCTTAGACTCTAAAATTGCCCAATGTAGGAAAGGTGACCTCTTAATGGCAGGAGATTTTAACACTATACTACACCATAATCTTGATCGTTCCCACCCCCTCCCACCATCCCAGTCACACTTAAGCGCCCGTAATTCCAGAGCCTTGCACTCGCTACTTAAGAATCATCTACTGTTTGACTCCTGGAGGGTTGCCGACCCCTTAGTTAAAGATTATACGTTTTTTTCCCCTGTCCACAATTTATATACTAGAATCGACATGATAATGGTCGGAAGAGACCTGACCTCTAAAATCCAGAATTGCTGTATTTATCCAATAACGTGGTCCGACCACGCCCCTATATCTGTGACTCTGTCTGGGTTAGCTCGTACTCCCTCCCCCCCCTCTTGGTCCCTTAACGATGCCCTCCTTCAACAGCCTGAAGTGCTACAACAAACCACTCAGGCATTGACTGATTATTTCACCGAAAACCAAACACCCGGCATATCTGACATGACTCTGTGGGAGGCACATAAAGCGGTCCTCCGGGGCCACTTCATCCAGACCGCGGCCAGACTCCATAAACAGCGTTCCCAAAAATTTTTAGAGCTATCCAATCAACTCCATCAGTTGGAGGAAGCCCATAAGACCTCTCTAAACTCTGCTGATTTAGAAAAAGTACTTAAAGTCAGAGGCGAACTCAATATGCTTTTATCGCACAAAACTGAACAGTGCCTTAGACGTCTTAACCAGATATATTATGAAAAAGGAGATAAAGCAGATAAACTTCTAGCCAGAAAGCTGAGGGCTCAGATTTCTTCCAAAAATATTTTATCCATTCGCACCAAACAAGGAGCTCTGACTCATGATCCTGATCGCATTTTAGATGAATTCGAAGGGTTCTATAAATCACTGTATAATTCGGAAGTGACCCCCTCCTCGTCACAGAGATTTGATGAGGGGATCAATTCCCTCCTAGATAAATGTAATCTACCATCCTTGAGTAACTCGACAATTTCCCAGTTAAGCTCAGAGATTACTGTCGAGGAGTTAGAGAATGCTCTTAAAACTCAGAAACCAGGTAAGGCCCCTGGACCTGATGGGATCTCAATTATGTACTATAAGAAATTTAAGGGAACTTTATTGCCCCACCTTTGTAGACTTTTCAATGGTTTTCTAAACGGTAACCCCCTCTCTCCCCGTGCATTGGAAGCACGAATAGTTTTGATCCATAAGCCTGGGAAAGATCCTAACTCTTGTGCTAGCTACCGCCCCATTTCTTTATTAAATAACGATATTAAACTATTTGCTAAAATTCTAGCCCTAAGATTAAACCCAATTCTGCCGCACTTAATACACGCTGACCAGGTGGGCTTCATCCCAGGCCGACAAGCTAGAGACAATACACGGAGAACCATTAATCTGGTCCATCTTATTAACAAAACCAGACTGCCCTCCATCCTTCTCTCGCTTGACGCAGAGAAGGCTTTTGATAAAATACTGTGGCCTTTCATGTTCGCCACCCTACGCAGGTTCGGCCTGGGAGGAAGCCTACTTCAGGGTATTCAAGCACTCTACTCCAACCCCTCTGCTAGAGTCCGGGTTAATGGCAAAGACTCTCACCTCTTTCACATCAGCAACGGTACACGCCAGGGATGCCCCCTGTCACCTCTAATTTTTGCTATGACGATCGAACCTCTGGCGTGTTTGGTTAGGTCCAACCCCGACATCAGAGGAATCTCTGTTGGTGGGGAGGAATTCAAATTGTCACTATTCGCTGACGACGTTCTTTTAACCCTCTCCTCCCCTAATATCTCTATCCCTAATTTATTTAAAACCCTATCATTATATTCTCACTATTCGGGATATCGCATCAATTACTCTAAATCGGAAGCCCTCCCCCTGCACCTTGACGGGAGTACCAGATCTCTCCTAGCTGCTAACTTTAATTTCTCCTGGCGCACCAAGAAAATTAAGTATCTAGGTGTGTATATCACTAATTCCTACGACTCTCTATACTCGGAGAACTTCCCAGCTCTTTTTAAGTGTATAGAGTCAGACCTTCGAGCTTGGGATAAACAGATCATAGCCTGGTTCGGACGAATAGTCTCAGTAAAGATGAACATCCTCCCCAGGATTCTGTATCTGATGCAAACAATTCCCGTAAATATCCCCGCGGAGGCCTTGGGTCGAATGCAGAAACTCTTCGTAAAATTTATATGGTCTAATAAGCCCCCTAGAATCAGGACCTCCACCCTAGTACGCGACCCATTAACGGGAGGTAGGGGTTTGCCGGATATCCGTAAATACTATCATGCAACCCACCTGAGTCAGGCTTTAGCATGGTTCTCCCCAACCCCCCACCTACCCTGGATCCGAATTGAACTCTCTGCGGCCGGGGTCTCCACTTTGGTCTCCCTCCTTACGCCAACTAAGCCACTACGGTCTATGCATACTTGTATTCCTTCAACAAAACTCACCTGCTCCCTGTGGCTTTTCTGCATTCGACATTACGGCCTGTCCACCTTCCCTTCACCCATCACGTCCATTTGGGATAACCGGGACTTCCCCCCAGGCTCTACATTGCGGTCCCACTCGTGGCTCCGTTTGGACCCGCGCCCATGTCTGGTGTTTGATTTTATAGGTGGGTCCTCATGGCGTTCCCTTCAATCGCTAAGTGACAGATATAATATTTCCCAACCTGTAGTATATGAATACTTACAACTCCGCTCCTTTTTAAGCTCCCTTCCCAAATCCCAAGTTATCCGCCAGCCTACCCCCTTGGAGCGTCTTTGCATTTACTCCCCCATGCGGCAGGGTATTATCTCCATACTCTACGGTTTGTTACGCTCCCTGAAGGCAGTAAATCTACTCCCCCATGAAAGTAAGTGGGAACAGGACCTAGGCCCACCCCCCGACGAAGACTCCTGGGAAACCATTAGACAAAAAGTAGCCCAGTCTTCAATTTCCTCCTTGGTAAAGGAAAATTCTTATAAGGTATACACGAGATGGTATCGGGTCCCTGCGACCTTGCATAGGATTTTTCCAGGGTCCTCCCCACTATGTTGGCGTGGATGCGGCCAAACCGGAGATTTCAAACACATATGGTGGTCTTGCCCAAAAATACACATGTTCTGGACTCAGGTGGAAGCTCTTATTAGTTCTATCTTCTGTTCACGAATAACCCTGGGCCCATGGTCGGCCCTGCTGGGCCTTCCCTTACCCAATTTGGATAGCCATGCAAACAGCCTAGTACTTCAAATCTTACATGCAGCTCGCTGTGTTATAGCCAAGAATTGGAAAAAAACCAATACCCCCCCTAGGAGCATGCTAATAGCTAAAATTTGGCATATCTCCACGATGGAGAAAATCACAGCATCCTTACATGACAGATCGGACAAATTTAGGAGGATATGGGAACCATGGTTCACCTTTACTACACCCTCCACCTCAGGGGTGTGATGTGATGTAATGTGATGCGGTATGTTGTATTAACCTATACCAAAAAGGTCATAATAGATATAAGAGATGCTATGCCGTCCTCGGTGGGACAGCTGACATGGTTTGGACCAGGGAGGTATTGCCCTTCCAGGCACATCCCCACCCTGCTAGCTCCTCTGACGATCCACCACTCTCCCATTCCCTTGCCCTTTCCCTCTCTTTCTCCCACTCTATCTTTCCCCTCCTCAGATTCTTCTTTCTTTCTTTTTATTACTTTTCCTCTTTAGGATTATCATTGTTTAATCACAGAAAAATTGTAGTCGATATATACATCTGTCATTATTGACGTACTCCCTTGTTCTTGTTATATTGGGTTACCCCTTCACGGGATAACATGTATGTGATTCAATATTCATTCGGAGTTGTCATCTCCTGTCTGTATTGTAACAGTTTACTCGACTTAATAAAAATATTAAATAAAAAAAAAAAAAAAAAAAAGCAAGTGGTGGAGGGAACGTAATAAACCAGAGTTTCCCAAACTCCACCATTACAGTCCAGGTTTTAAGGATATCTATGATTGGGAACAGGTGACTTAATTAGTACCTCGTCAATTTGATTTAACAGTCTGGACTCAAGCATGGATATCCTTAAAACCTGGACTGTAGTTCGCAGTTTGGGAAACTGTTGAATAAATAAAAGAAAAACAATGTATACACTATTGTGTATTTCTGCTTTTTTGATTCTGTATTGGAAAACATTGAGGACACTGATGTAACTTCAAAGGGTACATTTAGAATTGAGGATGCGAGTGAGCCAGAATTACACGTCTGTTTTAGACTTTCCAAAGGATCTAAGTCAGGGGTTCCAAACCACGGTCCCTTAAAGCACACTAACAGTCCAGGTTTTCAGGAAAACCATACTTGTGCACGGGTAACTTAATTAGTACCTCAGTTATTTTGATTTAACCATCTGTATTCAAGCATGGAGATCACTAAAACCTGAACTGTTGGTGTAACATGAGGACCAAGGTTGGAAGTTGAAAAGCTAATTTCTTCCTGGCTGCAATCTTCGATCCCATACAATGGTGCATTTGGCCTGAGTCACATATAAAGAGATCTGTATCAGACTTCTTTTCAGTAGTAGACGATCAGCCAACGCTCATTGTTCATAGCTTCTAAACATAGGTCAAATTATTTATTTTTTAAAAACAGGACCATATACAGCACAGATTACTCATTTTCATTGCTAGGTCATTGACTTATTGGCTTTGCATATGTACAGCATGCATCTCCACTGGATTTGCAGAGGTATGTTTGGACAGTCCACCCAATGCAGTCCATGGTTCTCGCCAGGTCTCAGAAGGGGTTTGTGCAAAGCAGAAGCGCACTTAGGTGGGTGGAACCTGAACACTCTGAAGAACTGCCCTGCGCAAAAAGTATAAATACATCTAATGTACAATCTTCGATCTACTCCTTTCATTACAATATACATTTCAGTTTTTCTCCTAAAACACTGCTTAAGTTAATCACATTAAGGGCTATATTCAATTAAAGTCGGATCCATTCCGACATGTATTTGTCGGAATGGATCCGACAACCCCTATTCAATCCCATCTTAATTCGACATTTTCAAGTCGAATTTAGATGGGACACAGAAGAGGAGAAGGGGGGGGGGGGGGGGGGCGAGCCACGGGGAGACCAGTGGGGGACAGCCGGCGGGCATACAGGTTAGATCAGTGCTACAGTAGCGCTGCAGCAGGATGTCACTCAGCCGCCCGACCTCACGGCAGCTTCCACCCGGCTCCAGCAGCGAGCTGGAGCCGGGTGGAAGCTGCCGTGAGGTCGGGCGGGTGAGTGACATCCAGCTGCAGCGCTACTGTAGCGCTGATCTTCCCTGTATGCCCGCCGGCTGTCCCCTGTCTCCCTGCAGCTCGCCCCCCCTCACCTCCTCTGGGTCCGCATCTCAGTCCGACATCATTTTGATGTCGGACTGAGATGGTCAAATGCACATATGATGGTGAGCTGCTCAATCAGATTGTAATTTCACTCAGGTGCTAAAAGGGATGGGTAATTCTGTGGAAGAAAAAACAATTTGTGTTCCCTAATGCACACTGAGTGAAAAGTAATAATACTACATAATAATCAGATAATACAGAGATCTTAGTTGCGTATATCTGCAGATATAGCGTTAAGCCCCCAGGCCGATCGACAAGGCTTCTCCGTCACTGGGGGTCCCTAATACTAGGTATGGGTATGGGACTGAGATGGTCGAAAAGGGGGCCAAAACCTGTCGGATTTGGCCCCGTTTTCGACACAAGCACGTGGATCAGCAGCTATTCCGCCGATCCACCTGCTTTTCAACAAGTCGAATTTATCGACTTGTCGAAAAATTTAGGGAAACATTGAATAGGTCGAATCAGGATTCGACCTTAAAAAGTCGAAAACTGCCGTCTTTTCGACAGACGGCAGTTTGACTTCAATTGAATATACCCCTAAGGCTTAATGGCAGCACGGACGGTGTAATGGTTAGCACTACTGCCTCACAAAACTGAGGTCATGAGTTTGTTTCCCACTACGACCCCAACTGTCCGGTGTTTGTGTATTCTCCCCATGCTTGCGTGGGTTTCCTCCCACAATCCAAAAATATATACCGGTAGGTTAATTGGCTCCCAACAAAATTAGCCCTAATGTGAATGTGTGTGCATTTGATAGGGAATATAGGCCCAGATTTATCAAGCCCTGGAGAGTGATAAATAGCACATTACCAGCCAATCAGCTCCTAACTGCCATGTTACAGGCTGTTTTAAAAAAATGACAGTTAGAAGCTGATTGGCTGGGGCTTTATCACCATCCAATTTATCACGCTCCAAGGCTTGATAAATCTGGGCCATAGATTGTAAGCTCCACTGGGGCAGCGACAGATGTGAATGGCCAAAATATTCTCTGTAAAGCGCTATGGAATATGTGTGCACTATATAAATAACTGGTAATAAATAAAATTATTAATCATAACAGTGAGTCGACAACTGGACAGTTTATATTACATGCAATTTTTCTGTATGTGAGAATTACACTGCTGGGATATGACTCTCTGAAGTGCAACAAATAGAAACAAAATAAGTCTTGTGAAAAGTATGGAACAGTACCCTAAAAGTGCATACACACTTGCCGAGAAAGTAAACAACGTTGCTCATTTTCACCCTTCCTAAACAACGTTGTTTACTTTCTCAGTAAGTGTGTATGCCGACGAGCAATGCACGGCCCTGCTAGTCGTTACCGACCCTTACTGTCGGCCGTGCATGCAGCTCAATTTGGACTGTCGTCGAAGAGCTGCCTGCACGGCCCAGTGTGACATCACTGAGTGACATGGTCGTCATATCGCTCAGAGTGTATGCACTACCTCGACCAAAACAATGATTAACACCCTCTGTACCACCTTCAGCAAGCTTGCATGTGTCGGTTCTGTTTTTATATAAAATTTGATTTTGTCCAGCTCTTCAGAATTATTATTGTAAATGGCGCACACAGCAGCTGGGAGTTTAAGCCTTTGGGGGTGAGTTAGCGAAGTCATTTTGGACATATTAAATGAAGTTGTTTTTCTTGGGGGGGTTGCAAAAAAACAAACAAACAAAAAAAACCACACACACACACCAACAAACCTCACCCAATTAGTTTATGTAAGAGTGTATCGCTTCTGTATGACATCACAATGAGGAATTGGTGTACTTATATCCTAAGACCATTGTGTGTTGGGGCAGTCATGTGGTGTAGTTAGGGCGCATCAAAAAAAATGATGGCCTGCCATTGAAATACTGTAAATCAGGCAATTCTGCTGTAGTTTATATAGCGATATAACATATGCAGCCTGTATATACATAGATGTACAATAGTTACAAAGCTTCCATACTGTTTCCCTAGAACAATACAAGAATGAGACTCCAAGGAGCTTTAGCATTTCTATGTATGACAATCAACAGGTGAAATTTACAGATGTCTGCTGATTGATTGTACCTTGGATTAGCCAGATTGTTTAAATGGCATAATTTTTTGCAGAATACAGTCCGGAATTTGAGAACTGGAATGCCACATTCAGACCTGTGACCTGCGAACTAGGAATTTGCCAGGACTAGTAAACTGGAAAATTCCAGGGTCTCTGCTCCATGTCCCTGGTCAGAAGCAGGGTAGTGGACCCGGAACTTAGTCCCAAGTTGTTCCCTTTCATGCAGAATTCCTTGGGGTATATTTACCAAGCTCCTGATTTTGACCGAGTTGGTGTTTTTTCATCAAAGTGTCATCTCTGGAATTTACTAAACTCAAATCTCGGCAGTGATGAGGGCATTCGTATTTTTTTTGAAGGCAGAGAAAAACGAGATTTATGGTAAGAACTTACCTTTGTTAAATCTTTCTGCGAGGTACACTGGGCTCCACAAGGATAGACATTGGGGTGTAGAGTAGGAACTTGATCCGAGGCACCAACAGGCTCAAAAGCTTTGACTGTTCCCAAGATGCATAGCGCCGCCTCCTCTATAACCCCGCCTCCCTGCACAGGAGCTCAGTTTTTAGTTAACCAGCCCAATGCAGTAGCAGGAAAAGAGACGACAACAGTTAGTAGCCACACTCTCACGACAGGAGAAGTGTCAGCGGCTAATGCCATACCAACCCAAAGAAGCTAAGTGCGTCAGGGTGGGCGCCTGTCACAACTGAGGGCCTGAGCTGACGGGAGGCAGCCTCAGTTGTAGGGGCTGAGATGTACCGGAACCTGGGAGGTTGTATCAGACCCCTGGACGTGTAAGTAACATGAATAATAACTGCCCGAAGGCGTGACCACGACAACTTAGATAAAAGTCAATGATGTTTATTATGACAACTCCGCAACACAGCAGCAGTAAAAGAAAACGTAAAAGTCAGCAAAGAATAAATACAGTTCCTGGGTACTACAGGATGGCAGGAGCCACAGGGCACTGGTAGTGTGAGATAGTTCTTATGATCTTCTAGATGGAAAGTCCTTACCAGGCCTGACTGTAGCAATGGAGATAACCCAGGATTGTGCCAGCTGGTGTTCCAGGAAAAGCTGGGTTGCTGAAGATAAAACAGCTGCTGTGGATACTGGCTGGAACCAGACTGTTGTTAGCACGGAGTGGATACTGGCTGGAACCAGTTAAATAATAAATGAACTTGGGAGCGATGAAATATGAACTGAAATGTAGAACTTGAGAGCGGAGAAATAATAATACCGGTGGAGAGTGGTAAAGTGTAGAAAGGACACCGGCCCTTTAAGGGAAGCTGTACTCTGCTGGAAGCTGAGCTGGAAGCAGGTAATGTTGTAGCTGGAAACAGATGAATCCACAATGGATTGGAGAGTCAGGCTACACCGCAGGTGGAATGCTGGTGCGGGTCTCTATGGTGGAAGTCTTGAGACAGGAGCTGGAACCTGGAAGACAATCACAGGAGAGAGACAAACAGGAACTAGGTTTGACAACCAAAGCACTGACGCCTTCCTTGCTCAGGCACAACCTATTTATACCTGCAGCAAGGAAGGCATTGGCTAGGCAATTATGCAAATTAATAATACTGACAACGGATTGGTAGGAATGATCAGCTGACAAAATCCAAGATGGCTGCGCCCATGCAGACACTTGGAGGGAAGTTTGGATTGTAATCCATGTGGTCTGGAAAACAGTAATGGCGGCGCCGGCCACCGGAGACAGGAGGCGCCAGGCTGACAGATGCACATCCAACCACGCGGACACAGCGGAGGCCGCGGCTGACGTAATCGCCACTCAGACACTCTGCGTGCAGAAGTTCAGGGACGGCGACGGAGGCCGCGGGAGACGCCATGCCAGGTGTAATATGGCGTTTACTGTGACAGTGTCCCAGAGTGACAGGAGAGGATACAGGAATGTACACATCAGGATACCAGATGGGATCCGGTCCTGGAGCGCTGAGCCAGCCTTAGGAGGCATCTGATGGGTAAGAAATGGCGTCCAGATACCCGGATCGTGACAGCACCCCCCCCTTTAGGAGTGGCCCCAGGACACTTCTTTGGCTTTTGAGGAAACTTGGAATGGAATCTCCGGACCAAGGCAGGAGCATGGACATCAGAAGCATTGGTCCATGAACGTTCCTCAGGACCATAACCTTTCCAGTCAATAAGATATTGTAGTTGACCGTAACGGTGACGTGAGTCCAGGATCTTGGCCACTTCATACTCAACGCCTCGTTGAGTTTGGACTTTCGGAGTTGGAGGAAGTGAGGAATGAAACCGATTCAAGATCAGCGGTTTCAACAGGGAAACATGGAATGTCCTGGGTATTTTTAAGAAGGGAGGCAACTGGAGTCTGTAAGCAACAGGATTGATGACTTGTTCAATCTTGAAAGGACCGATATAGCGAGGTGCAAACTTCATACTGGGAACTCTTAACCTCAAATTCTTCGTGGATAACCATACCCGATCACCCACCTTGAGAGCAGGAACTGCTCGACGCTTCTTATCCGCAAACTTCTTGTACCTGAACGATGCCTTGAGCAGAGCTGATCGTACGCTCTTCCAGATATTGGCAAACTGATGCAAGGTGATATCCACTGCGGGAACAGAAGTTGCTGGAAGCGGTTGGAACTCAGGGACTTTAGGGTGGAATCCAAAGTTAGTGAAGAATGGTGTTGAAGCAGATGAAGAATGATACTGGTTGTTATGACAGAACTCGGCCCAGGGAAGTAATTGAACCCAGTCATCTTGAGAGGAGGACACATAGATGCGGAGGAAGGCCTCCAAGTCCTGATTCACCCTCTCGGTTTGACCATTGGTCTGAGGATGGTAAGCCGTGGAAAACTTTAGCTTGACTTGGAGGACTTGACATAAACTTCGCCAGAATTTGGCTGTGAATTGAACTCCTCGATCTGAGATAATTTCTTCAGGAAGACCGTGGAGTCGGAAGATCTCTTGTATGAATACTTGAGCCAACTTGGAAGCTGACGGAAGACCGGTGAGAGGAATGAAGTGTGCCATCTTGGTGAACCGGTCAACTACCACCCAGATGGTATTGAACTTGTTGCACATGGGTAAGTCTGTAATGAAATCCATCGACAAGTGGGTCCATGGTCGACGGGGAACGGATAGTGGAACCAGTTGCCCCGCAGGCGACTGGCGGGATACTTTATGTTGGGCACACTTTGGGCAAGATGCAATAAACTCCAAGACGTCCTTTTTCAGAGTTGGCCACCAATAGGACCTAGAGATAAACTCCAGGGTTTTTTGGATACCTGTATGTCCGGCAAAACGGGAAGCATGGGCCCAATGCATGAGCTTCTTCCTTAGCATCGGTTTCACAAAACTTTTCCCTGATGGGGGCGTAGAGTCCATCCCTACCGTGGAAAATGCCAACGGATTTATAATAGGATGCTTGTCTGAAGACTCTGACTCATTTTCTTGCTCCCATGAGCGGGAAAGGGCATCGGCCTTGCGATTCTGAGAGCCCGGACAGAACTGGAGTTTAAAGTCGAACCTGGAAAAGAAAAGTGCCCATCTGGCCTGACGAGGGTTGAGACATTGTGCGCCCTTCAGGTATAAAAGGTTCTTGTGGTCTGTAAGTATGGTGATTGAATGAGAAGCTCCCTCCAACAGATACCTCCACTCTTCTAGAGCGAGCTTGATGGCTAGCAACTCCTGGTCGCCAATGGCATAGTTGCGCTCAGCTGGGGAGAACCTCCGGGAGAAGAAACTGCAAGGGTGTAAATGGCCATCTTTAGCCCTCTGAGATAACACCGCTCCTACTCCAACGGAGGAGGCATCCACTTCTAAGATGAAAGGAGAGTCGATGTCAGGCTGTTTCAGAACAGGCGCAGAGATGAACCTTTGTTTTAAAAGATGAAATGCTTGCATGGCTTCTTCAGACCACTTGGACGGGTTAGCACCCTTCTTAGTGAAAGCAGTAATAGGCGCCACAATGGTGGAAAAGTCTCGTATAAACTTTCGGTAATAGTTGGCGAACCCTAAGAACCTCTGGACCCCTTTGAGGGTTAAGGGTACCGGCCAATTTTGGATTGCTTGTAGTTTCTCAGGATCCATCTCTAGTCCGGAACCGGACACAATGTACCCTAGAAACGGAATGGACTTGACTTCAAAGACGCATTTTTCTAATTTGCAATAGAGATGATTGACACGGAGACGGGACAGAACCTCTTTAACCCAAAAACGATGTTCCTCTAAATCGTTGGCAAAAATGAGGATATCGTCTAGATAGACCACGACATGACGGTATAGAATGTCTCTGAAGATCTCATTGACAAAATGCTGGAAGACAGCTGGAGCATTGCTCAATCCGAAGGGCATGACGAGGTACTCATAATGTCCGTCACGGGTGTTAAAAGCGGTCTTCCACTCGTCACCCTCACGGATCCGGATGAGATTGTATGCACCTCGCAAGTCCAGCTTTGTAAAGATGGTAGCTCCGCTAACTCTGTCAAAGAGCTCAGTAATCAGGGGTAAAGGATAACGGTTCTTGATGGTAATGTCGTTCAAACCTCTGTAGTCGATGCACGGCCGCAGACCACCATCTTTCTTTTTTACAAAAAAGAAGCCTGCGCCGGCTGGAGAAGAAGAAGGTCGAATGAACCCCTTTGCTAGGTTCTCTTTAATATATTCCTCCATAGAATGCGTCTCAGGCAGAGACAATGGATAAGTTCGGCCTCGAGGTGGAACCTTCCCTGGAACGAGATCAATCGGACAGTCCCATTCTCTATGAGGAGGAAGGATATCAGCAGAAGCTTTACTGAACACATCCGTGAAATCTTGATATGGAGGAGGTGGAACATCAGACGACCTGGGGGAGGAAGAACAGACAGGCAATACTTTAAACAAACATGTCTCAGCACAGGAAGAACCCCATGCCAGGATTTGCGTAGTCGTCCAATCAATTGTAGGATTGTGAAGACGGAGCCATGGAAGGCCCAGGACCACAGGATGTGTGGCTCTTGGAATCACTAAAAAAGAAACAAGTTCGGAATGAAGAACTCCCACTCTCAGACGAACTGGTAGAGTCCTTAAAGAAATAACTGCATCAAAAATTTTGCTGCCATCCACGGCAGTTAAAGAAATGGACGAAGGAAGTCTCTCGGTGGGTAGGGACCACCGTTTAACATAGGCTTCGGTAATAAAGTTCCCAGCTGCTCCGGAATCAAGGAGGGCAATGACGTTCCGATAACGTTGAGCAACTTGAAGCGAGACTGGGAGATTACAATCTTGAGGAGATGGAGAGGAGATCATTACTCCTAGCCGGCCCTCTCCTTGGCGAGCTAGGATTTGGAGTTTCCCGGACGTTTGGGACTGGCATTAATGGTGTGAGACGGAGCTGCACAATAGAGACAGAGAAACTCGGAGAGACATCTTCGGCGCTCAGCAGGAGTTAAACGGGAACGGCCAAGTTGCATGGGCTCATCTTTAGATGGTGACAGTTGACGAGGAGGAGGAGCAGAAGATTTTGGAGCAGATGATCTTCCACGCTCAGTTGCTCTCTCTCTGAAACGTAAATCAACTTTCGTGCAGAGTGAGATTAGCTCATCTAACTTAGAAGGTAAGTCTCTGGTAGCTAACTCATCTTTAATACGCTCAGATAAGCCATGCCAGAATGCAGCATACAGGGCCTCGTCGTTCCATGCCAGTTCGGATGCCAGGATCTGGAACTGTATCAGATATTGTCCTACAGTACGTGACCCCTGGCGTAAACGGAGAATCTCGGATGAAGCTGAGGTTACCCGGCCTGGCTCGTCGAAGATGCGCCTGAATGTTGACACGAAGGCAGTGTAGGAAGATAGCAGGGTGTCGGACCTCTCCCATAACGGTGATGCCCAATCAAGGGCTGAGCCACTGAGAAGAGAAATAATGTAGGCAATTTTTGTACGGTCACTGGGAAAATTGCCAGGTTGTAGCTCAAACTGAATCTCACACTGGTTGAGAAATCCCCTGCAGAATCTTGGAGATCCGTCAAATTTCGCTGGCGTTGGAAGATGAAGACGTGGAGCAGAAATGGGTAAGGTGGGTGGGGTTATAGCTGGAGTCACTGTGGTTGACGCACCAGACGCGCCTGATCCACGGAGAGTTGTCTGAATCCCATCCAGCCGAGTAGAGAGATCCTGGAGACAGCGGATGATGTGGCCCTGTGCAGCCTCCTGATGTTCTAGTCGGGCTGCCAGTTCTTGCATCGGCCTGGCCGCTTGATCCTGGTCTCCGGCTGGATTCATTAGGTCAGTGCTTACTGTCACAACTGAGGGCCTGAGCTGACGGGAGGCAGCCTCAGTTGTAGGGGCTGAGATGTACCGGAACCTGGGAGGTTGTATCAGACCCCTGGACATGTAAGTAACATGAATAATAACTGCCCGAAGGCGTGACCACGACAACTTAGATAAAAGTCAATGATGTTTATTATGACAACTCCGCAACACAGCAGCAGTAAAAGAAAACGTAAAAGTCAGCAAAGAATAAATACAGTTCCTGGGTACTACAGGATGGCAGGAGCCACAGGGCACTGGTAGTGTGAGATAGTTCTTATGATCTTCTAGATGGAAAGTCCTTACCAGGCCCGACTGTAGCAATGGAGATAACCCAGGATTGTGCCAGCTGGTGTTCCAGGAAAAGCTGGGTTGCTGAAGATAAAACAGCTGCTGTGGATACTGGCTGGAACCAGACTGTTGTTAGCACGGAGTGGATACTGGCTGGAACCAGTTAAATAATAAATGAACTTGGGAGCGATGAAATATGAACTGAAATGTAGAACTTGAGAGCGGAGAAATAATAATACCGGTGGAGAGTGGTAAAGTGTAGAAAGGACACCGGCCCTTTAAGGGAAGCTGTACTCTGCTGGAAGCTGAGCTGGAAGCAGGTAATGTTGTAGCTGGAAACAGATGAATCCACAATGGATTGGAGAGTCAGGCTACACCGCAGGTGGAATGCTGGTGCGGGTCTCTATGGTGGAAGTCTTGAGACAGGAGCTGGAACCTGGAAGACAATCACAGGAGAGAGACAAACAGGAACTAGGTTTGACAACCAAAGCACTGACGCCTTCCTTGCTCAGGCACAGTGTATTTATACCTGCAGCAAGGAAGGGATTGGCTAGGCAATTATGCAGATTAATAATACTGACAACGGATTGGTAGGAATGATCAGCTGACAAAATCCAAGATGGCTGCGCCCATGCAGACACTTGGAGGGAAGTTTGGATTGTAATTCATGTGGTCTGGAAAACAGTAATGGCGGCGCCGGCCACCGGAGACAGGAGGCGCCAGGCTGACAGATGCACATCCAACCACGCGGACACAGCGGAGGCCGCGGCTGACGTAATCGCCACTCAGACACTCTGCGTGCAGAAGTTCAGGGACGGCGGCGGAGGCCGCGGGAGACGCCATGCCAGGTGTAATATGGCGTTTACTGTGACAGTGTCCCAGAGTGACAGGAGAGGATACAGGAATGTACACATCAGGATACCAGATGGGATCCGGTCCTAGAGCGCTGAGCCAGCCTTAGGAGGCATCTGATGGGTAAGAAATGGCGTCCAGATACCCGGATCGTGACAGCGCCTTGTGGAGCCCAGTGTACCTAGCAGAAAGAGATTTAACAAAGGAAAGTTCTTACCATAAATCTCGTTTTCTGCTGCGGGGTACACTGGGCTTCACAAGGATAGACATTGGGGATGTCCTAAAGCAGTTCCTTATGGGAGGGGATGCACTGTCGCGGGCACAAGAACCAGGTATCCAAAGGAAGCATCCTAGGAAGCGGCAGTATCGAAGGCTTAGAACCTTATGAACGTGTTCACTGAGGACCACGTAGCCGCCTTGCACAATTGTTCAAGGGTCGTACCACGGCGGGCCACCCAAGAAGGTCCAACAGACCGAGTAGAATGGGCCATAATGTGAGCAGGAGCGGACAGACCAGCCTTCACATAAGCATGTGCAATCACCATTCTAATCCATCTGGCCAAAGTCTGCTTGTGAGCAGGCCAGCCACGTTTGTGAAAACCAAACAGAACAAAGAGAGAATTAGATTTCCTAATAGAAGCAGTTCTCTTCACATAGATACGGAGAGCCCGTACCACATCCAAAGACCACTCTTTGGGAGACAAGTCAGGAGAGACAAGGGCCGGAACCACAATCTCCTGATTAAGGTGGAACGAAGAAACCACCTTAGGTAACTATCCGGGACGGGTCCTAAGAACCGCCCGGTCACGGTGAAATATCAGATATGGGGAACAACAAGACAAGGCACCTAAATCCGACACTCTTCTAGCAGAGGCAATAGCCAGCAGAAACACCACCTTAAGGGAAAGCCACTTAAGATCAGCTGAACCAAGAGATTTAAACAGAGACTCTTGCAACGCCTCCAAAACCACCGACAAGTCCCAAGGAGCCACAGGTGGGACATAGGGAGGTTGGATACGCAACACACCCTGAGAAAGGTATGAACATCAGGTAAGGTCGCAATTTTTCTCTGAAACCACACCGACAACTTGGAAGCGTCATAATTGTTAGATGCGCACCAAACAAAGTAAGAATGCCAGACCCTATGGTAAATACGAGCAGAAGCCGGTTTCCGGGGCCCGCAACATTGTTTGAATGACCGCCTCAGAAAACCGTTTAGCCCTCAAGACGGAAGCTTCAAGAGCCACGCCGACAAAGACAGCCGGGTCAGGTCCTGGTAGACACAGGGGCCCTGAACGAGGAGGTCTGGGCGTTGTGGAAGTAAAATTGGACGCTCTGACGAGAGGCCCTGAAGGTCTGAGAACCAGTGCCGTCTGGGCCACGCTGGAGCTATGAGAAGCAGGATTCCTCCTTCCTGCTTGAACTTCCGAATTACCCTGGGCAGGAGTGACACCGGAGGGAACACATACAGCAGCAGAAAATTCCATGGCACCGCCAGCGCATCCACGATTGAGGATCCCTTGTCCTTGCTCTGAAGACCGGAACCTTGTGATTGTGTCGAGACGCCATCAGATCCACGTCTGGAAGGACCCACCTTTCCACTAGGAGTTGAAACACTTCTGAATGAAGGCCCCACTCTCCGGCGTGTACGTCCTTACGACTGAGAAAGCCCGCTTCCCAATTCAGGACCCCCGGAATGAATATTGCCGATATGGCCGGTAGATGGCGTTCCGCCCATTGAAGAATCCGTGAGACTTCCTTCATTGCCAAGCGGCTTCGCGTGCCGCCTTGATGATTTATGTAAGCCACTGTGGTGGCGTTGTCCGACTGTACTGACAATGTCTATAATATTTGTCCTATTAAAAACACGTTAAAGGTTAAAGAACACAGTACGCAATTGGCGCAAAAAGTACCGCAAGGGTACTCCCTTAACTATACCTTAAGGAATGTACTTATACTGTAAACATTTGTGCAGTGACAATGTGTAGATGTAATGCAGTGTAACCTTGTTAGCTTAAAAGCTGTATGTGCGACTATGACGCTCTGAGAAACCTTTATGCATTTATAATAACCAATCAAATACCGGTCTAAGGTTCTAATGCCTTTAGTGAGAGAATGAACGTTCAAAAAGAATAATACAATACAAGCTATACACTACCAAAATAACATAGACTAACTAACCAGATAACCGCACAGGAAATACAATACAATACAATTACGTTTAAGGGAAAATAAGAGAGAAAGAGGAGAAGAGAGAGAGAGAAAGAGAGAAATGGCTCACCATAACAATACAGACAATATGATTGCAGAGAAGCTTACACATGTGAGGAACAATCGCTGCGCATGTTAGTCAATGCTGAGAATCTTTGTGGAGAAAATACTTGAGCTTACCCATACTGGCTGTCCCTATATACACAACCCTACAATACCACATGGGACAGAAGCTAGACTCCATTTTGGGAAACCTCCCATGATTCCAAGGACTGCAACACATGGTTGAAAGGGGGATGCTAGCAGCCATTTTAGATTTGCAGGTCCAAACACATGGCACTCTCTGCTACACCACAATCACATAGCAGAAGACACAAGACTCCATTTTATTCCAAAATGTCCAAGCCTCAAAACAATGCCTATGTTCTGATTTTACAATTCCAAACCATCTAAATCACCTTTCACAATTTCAAGCAAACACAGTATCTCAATAACCAGAGCATATGAGCTATCACAAGACCAGACCACCAGGTACCCACAAGTATCAGCCTGCCATTGCTACAAGCACATATTCAAAAGTAACTGCATGGTGGTATTCATGATTAACAAGATATATTATAACAAGCCAGCACAATCTATTTTAAATCACCATAGGCAAACAAATACCACAAATGCTATGCTACAGGTTGTCTAATGTCCCAGCTACCATCACAGATTCCCAGATCTATCACACAAACAAGTTACAATATCCTATTTAAACCAGCACCATTGACCTTAAAGCAATCTGTCTATATTTCCTTATCTAGCCATGTGAATTCTATACTTAGCCTTCCGCTTGGAGGTCAGACCTACGGAGGAAGCAGCCATGCTGCTGGGTGCCAGGTAGCTGTGTGAGTGAGTGAGCCCTGTGATCTCCAGTGGGTATATCATACCCTCATTCCAGCTGTGGGGGTGTGTCAACAACAGGATGTGTGTGTGTCCCTCACAGCATGTGAGCCAGCTGCATCAGTGGCCTTGGTTATGCAAAACAATGGATGATGACTAACACATTCCTGTCTTGTGGGAAGCTAATGTTTGGCGAATACTGTCCCACTGTCCACTCTCAGTTGAGACAATGACATCTCAGCAATCATTCTTCTGGAGACAAATCCAGCCCCATTTCGTAAACACAGGTGTTGGCCCTCCTCATTGAGTCTCAAAGCTCAGTGTAATTAAAGGCTATTGTACTCCGTCTGCGGGAAAGATACTGATTCGGAATACAATTAATCTTCAATTACTATTCCTGTGCTTAACTATGCATATGAAGATGTGAAGCCCTCCCAACATGCAAACTATTGTTTGGGGAATCTCTAAGGTCAAAGAGCCATTTGAGACCCACTGATACCTGCTGGACTCAGGGGAATATTAACTTCTAAAATACATTATTTTGATTAAATATGTAGCGTGCACACACATGTGGTGCATATATGGCAACGTGCAGCGTGATATTTTTCTGACTTTGACAGTCCACCCTTTGGCAGTCACCAATAACTGCCACTTCCTAAAACAGTTCAAAAAGAGAAAAATATATGTCATATGTAAATACATTTCTATGATTGGGTAAGGGAGGAAAGAAGAAGGTAGGAAAAGGGTATGACCTAGTGAGATAGCAGAAGCATGCGTGTATGAATCCATGTTTGGGGGGGGGTCATGAATCATCGTGCCGTACGTGTTTTAAATCAAGCTTCAAGGTATTGCGAAGTATACATTTGAATTCCTTCTTATCCCGCGGTACGGGTCTGTGGATGGGCTGTCAAACTTTACCGAGCTCTTTTCAAGTTTTGGTTGCAACAAAATGGGGGCGCACATTTTAGTTGATGATACATGAATGGGGGAATATGTGATTGCTGATATCTGTGCCTGTATTCCCTATCGACTATGTGTGTTATTACCTGAGGGTTGTAGAAATGAAGATAAAGAACAATTATGGTAAATGCAGTGGTATTCTATGTCAGGTTAATGAACATTTGTCGGTTGAAGTCTTGTTCGGTGTCTGTTGAATGCAGTCTTCTTTGTGCGTTTGCCCAAAAGGTGCGAGCAAAAGCTTTGTCAATGTCCATAGACTTACAAAAGTGTTGGGCTAGCGTAAATTTAAAATTTCTAGGGAAACTGGGGGTCTATGGCATAGTTCATCAAATATCTGTGTATAAGGTTGTCAAAACTTCTTCTTTAATCCATCAGTTGTCTGTATACTGGATCATCAAATTCCTCGTCCAAGTGGGTCTTTTTACCTTGGAGAAAACGGAAAAACAGGTGAAAGAAACGGACCGTGGAATCACATTTTCATCACAACAGTGTCTCTATCGTTGGGTCATAAATCAAATCCATTGGAATTACAATTTCCTCACTCCTTAGACTCATTACCCTGGTACTACGTTTGCACTTCATTAAAGCCTGACCGCATCTAAATATCAAGCCAATCGATATGACAACACCTAAGATACATAGAAGAAACTTCCCTACATCCATTATGACTCCTTGAGCCCATTCTCCTAAACCAGAGAACCAATTTCGCGGGTTCAACCATGACACCCAACCAGTCAGCTCATTACCCACAGCAGCAAGGGTGAGATTGTGTCTCCTGCGAAATTCCCACTATAATTGGAGAATATCGTCCATCTTTTGGTCTATGACCTCGACCGGATCCTCGGTACTATTTGTGATATATGTGCAGCATTTCACGCCGTACTGCGTTGCCAGTGTGACACAATATCCACCTGTCACTGCTGTGAGATAATTAAGAACCATTCTATGCTGGACCAGTTCTGTTTTATAAGCTTGAAGTTCTCTTCCAGTATACCTAAACGTGTCATCATACATTTCCGTGATATTGTCTAACAAATTTGCAAGCGCAGATATGTATCTATAGTTCATCACTCCTCTAGCGGTGCGAGTGAAATCTAGCGCAAGTAGAACCTGAATCCCGGTGGATTCATGGATCATGTCAGAGGCCAAATGCTCTGTCCTTTCTGTCAGTTGCCTTTTAACTACGTGCTCGTAATGAGTGTGAGTATAAGGAGCTTGGGCACCACGGTGTATATCTTTCATTTTGGCATGTGATACAGTCATTACTTCAGGCAGTACTTTTCCAATATAACACAATCCTTCAGAGTTTGGGGCAAGCCGCTCATACGCCTTTCTCCCGCATGTGAAATATGCATCATCGGGGAGAACATATGGGACGGAGTAGGACATAACCATATTACACATCTTCCATGTGAAATCTCCTAACCCTAATTCTCCCATCTGTCTAGTACACGTATCTGTTTGTATGATATGTGCACAGTATCCTGGTGATACCTCTCCAACTCTCATGATCCTATTTCCTAGGGTATACCTATATCGGAAAGATTTTTCCTTACCGGCTATGTGGCGTATAAGTTCTGTATCTGTAGGCATTCTATCGGCTCTATGTGAAAAGGTCATGGTTTTGTTATTCCATGACACTTCCCAATTTCCCGGCTTTCGGGGATTGGAAATGTTAAAACATATTAGGGATCTATCCACATGATATTGGTGGAGCTTCAAGCTAGGAGGACTGGAGATATTAAACCTCCTGTCCACCGGTCTCCCACCCTTTAGCTCAAGTACCTCCCCTACCGTTAAAGGAAATGGTACTAGCCCTGATTTGCTATGACCTTGAGGTACTTGAGAGCATACCCAACAATCTGTCTTATTTAACACACTACCCACTAAGGAGTGATAGTCACTCAATGGATGCCGGTCCATGTGGATATTAAAACTGGATTGGCATTTCTTAATGCACCCATCCTCAACTACATTGTCACAGAGCCTACAGATACAGTTTTCTTCAGCTAACAATCCTTCACAATGTTTACAAATAACATGGCTGCTAGATCGTTTCCGGTACTCGCCTTTGCTTGGTGATTGTGTTGCTATTGGAAATTTACACCTCCGTCTCAGTCATCAGAACCTTTCTGGATCCTTTCTCGACCTCACTGGTACTCTCACCGAAACAGACTGCTCTGGTCAACATCAGGGTCAACATGAAAACCCATATCACAGTCTCTTGAGGCGAGTCCATCTTACAGGAGGAGAAAAGGAGAAATTTGTAATGGGGGTATAGGAAAACAGTTTGAGGGGGAGAGAAACTTGTTACGATAATTAGTTCTCTAGTCTTGTTGTTCTTAAGGTGCTGTCTCTCAGTCTTCCAAACGAACATTCCGGTGATGCAATATTCCTTCCAAACCAGCGAACTTTCTGTAAGGAGCAAAAAATCTTGCATTACCATTTGTCTAACTGATGTGTGACATACCATCTTTAAAACATGAAAACATGAGTGAGAAGAGAGAAAACAAAAAAAAACAAAAGAGAGAGAGAACAATTCATATATATATATATATAACATAACACATCAATAAACAACAACAGGAAAAAAAACATTTTTCAAACATTTTAAAACATTGTCAGATCATCAGGCTGTCATATCTACATGTCCAATGGTATCCTTGCATAGTCCCTCCCACCAGCACCTCCATACTCTGTATCTGGCCAGGATACATTGATGCGGATAGGTCATGCTGGGGTTTGGTAGACTTCTGCAAAGACCAAGCAGATATGCAATGTTTGAGTCCTATCAATAATCGTCAGAGATGGGGAGAGAAAAGAAACATTTCACAGATACATTTACAACGTTTCACCCGGTCATTCCTGTGTCTTCAGGGAATGACCTCCCAATTTATTAACTGTTACCTCAGGCTTACCATCAGTCCTAATGATCACCTTTTATAGTTTGGTGTGTCATATTCATGCTCATATTCATGTCTAGGGGGTCTGACTTTATGTGGGCTGTTGCAGTTACTGGCATAATGCCCTTCTCTTTTGCAAAGATCACAAACCCTGGGCTTCCTCCAAGTGTCAGTGAAATGGGGTCTTGGTTGATTTGATGTCTCCTCAAACGCTTGGATGCTCATCACCATCAACCGCTTTCCCTGTACCTCCCTGATTCCTTGGATACCATGATTATGTCGTTGTCTAGGGAGTTGATATACCTTCTGTGAATCTTTGATCATACACTTAGATCTTTCCTAGGATCTGGGAAATCAGACATGATTGATCTCAATTCTGTCCGGGACCAGGGATGGCGCATTGCACTGTCCTTGACGGGAATGATTCCCTGATCGTCAGTCTTCCCATTGGGGACTGTGATCATCCTGACAGGACTAAATTCAATTACATCACTTTGTGTTGGTCTTACAATATAGGGTACATTTGTTTGTGCGTGATATAAAACATTGTACGTACCTGTGGACACGACCTCACCTGACCCTCCGTTAGGGGGTTTGATTATTGCCTTTACCAATTTGGTCGCGTCCACCTGGATGTCTTGTAGGATGGCTTCTGGAAGAGATGCCGACATCGTTCTGGGCTCACTTTCTTGTTTGTATTCCTGAGGGAAGTTTGACATGGGGTGCGACTTGCACAGGTTAACATTTGTGATTTTTACACTTTCATTTTTATAAACATTATTACATTTGTTACTTTCGTTCTTAATACAGTTACTAAGTGCATTTTTATCGTACAACATTGTGCCATTTCTCTGCAACCATAATCCTCTCCATTGCCATGTCTCTCTTCCCAAGATGAGGGTCAGATATGTAAGTTAAAATTTCTTTGCATTTCACTTTCCTGTTGCCATAATTTTAAACAATCATAATGTTTGATCCGTCTCTTTACTGATTTAATGAGACCTATCCTTCTCCTTAGATTTAGTAACACATCTGGGCTAAAGCTACCTACTCTTGGGAATCTCTCCCCGTCATGTACAGTCATTCTCTCCCATTCATCACATAAAACCTCTGTGTGTGAACCGTATTTTTCACACATTACGTACCTTGCCGACCCGACTGGTCGGTTCACTGAATCAACCCGAACCGAGGTTGATCGCCCCCTACCTGAACAATTGGCCCCCATACCTGTAGGCGTTGCTTTCACCACCTCTGACCTTCAATCAGGGTCTTCAGCGAACCCTTACAAAACCAAAATGTTCAAGATAGGCTGACGGTGGCGGTTTACCGAGTACCCCACTCACTCGCCCACGCCGACCAATACGACCTACACACTGCCTTAGCGCTGGCGTACTCGACCCAGGGCCCCTATGAACCTTCGTTTACTGGAACATGTGAGTGTGATCCGCAGAGCATTAACCCTTTCCAGTAACTGTTGGTTGTTGGATAATTCCTGAGTGACCAGCGAACTTCCCTTCAGAAAATAAAAAATTACACAAATCACGTCAGAATGTACAAATAGTGTTTATGACCGGTTTCGTACACAAATGGTACTGGTCAGACTAACTAATGCACACAATTACGTGCGGTACAATCGTTCAGCACATAAGCAACTAATCTTATGTGCAGAGCGACCAGTGGAATCGAAAATTTCGGCTGCGAATTCCTTCAGCCAGAGCTTTATTGGCCTATATGGGTTCTGCACCAACCCCCTGGGTTGTGCTACTTATCTCTATCTATAGCGGACTTCTTTGTCTGCTGTACCTGGACCTCCTGGTCTGTGCTACAGTATGACCTCCTGGTCTGCTATACTCTACTGCTCAAATTTTATATTTAACAAGGGATGCCTCCCTAGCCACCATGTACGACACTTACATGCATGTACCTCTGCGAGAACTCGACTTCTTGTGGTTCAACCTTGAAAATTGTATAAACTTATATATACAAAACACTCACTCATCACATGTACACTTTTGTTTCTATTTCTATTTCTGCGCAGAAATTTCTCTTTAGACCAGATGTGTTGTAAATTTGGAGAAGGATCTGTTATTCTAAATTTCGGACACAAAAATCGACTTGCGCTATTTATCGCGTTGCCACCTCTTCGCCTGCTAAAATAACACTATCGTGTGATTTGAGTTACGTGGGCGTACCCAGACGCTCCGTTGCGTAATTTACGCTGCGTGCGTCGGCCTTTGCGTACGCGAGTCTCAGTCCTTTGTTAGAGACACGTGGACGCAAAGCAAATGTCCACCGTAACACAATTTACACGTTTATCAATGTAGATGATTTTTAACTGTAATCATCTACCAAGCACCACACAGGTCTCTCCTTGTATCTCAGGCTAAGCTGTGCACGTTTTTTACAATTTACCCCTTAATGTATTACTTTTACACTTTAACTATTTAAATAGCGACAAATCTCTCTTAGCACGTTTATCAATGCAAATGGCAAACAGGAAGGTGAGATGTGAAACTTACACAAATGAACATGCAATTCTAAATTAATCTAATAACATATATTGATGTAAGCACACGCATATAGATATTACATATAAGTACCAATCACTATTACTTATGATTGACTATGATATAGATTAAATAAATGCATTAAAAAAACCTCATTAAATGATGATTTCTTTTTGACAATGGATGGCTGATTATTTCCTGAGTCAACTGAAAATCAGCCGCTTAGGGAAAAAAAAAATGTGACCTTCCCAAAATGGCCGCTGCTCCTCCCCCTTTCACCTCCAGGTCACACAAAATGGTGGACAGACCATGCTGCTTCTTGTCACAAAGAAAGTCATCATTCAAACTCCTAAAGTTATCATGCTATGCAGGGCGATTAAAAATAATTTTAAACCTATTTAAACAGACAAACCATCCAATCTGCGTGTGTAGTTGGCACCAAATAGAAATTTAAAAAAAAAAAAACGATTTTCAAAGACAATAACGTACTGTTCCTACCTTCCAGTTCCCGAATTCCCTCAGCACTCCTTACCAGGTGAAGCAGACAATTAACTGGTCAGCACTGCAGTATCCCCGACCTCCAAACGGTTTAACGAGGGATACTACCTTCTCCGCCCTTTGCTGACCTGATAATGTCTGCTAAAATTACCTAGTGCAGATATGTGAAGACCGGAGGACGAGTCCCCCAATTGACAATGTCTATAATATTTGTCCTATTAAAAACACATTAAAGGTTAAAGAACACAGTACGCAATTGGCGCAAAAAGTACCGCAAGGGTACTCCCTTAACTATACCTTAAGGAATGTACTTATACTGTAAACATTTGTGCAGTGACAATGTGTAGATGTAATGCAGTGTAACCTTGTTAGCTTAAAAGCTGTATGTGCGACTATGACGCTCTGAGAAACCTTTATGCATTTATAATAACCAATCAAATACCGGTCTAAGGTTCTAACGCCTTTAGTGAGAGAATGAACGTTCAAAAAGAATAATACAATACAAGCTATACACTACCAAAATAACATAGACTAACTAACCAGATAACCGCACAGGAAATACAATACAATACAATTACGTTTAAGGGAAAATAAGAGAGAAAGAGGAGAAGAGAGAGAGAGAGAGAGAAATGGCTCACCATAACAATACAGACAATATGATTGCAGAGAAGCTTACACATGTGAGGAACAATCGCTGCGCATGTTAGTCAATGCTGAGAATCTTTGTGGAGAAAATACTTGAGCTTACCCATACTGGCTGTCCCTATATACACAACCCTACAATACCGCATGGGACAGAAGCTAGACTCCATTTTGGGAAACCTCCCATGATTCCAAGGACTGCAACACATGGTTGAAAGGGGGATGCTAGCAGCCATTTTAGATTTGCAGGTCCAAACACATGGCACTCTCTGCTACACCACAATCACATAGCAGAAGACACAAGACTCCATTTTATTCCAAAATGTCCAAGCCTCAAAACAATGCCTATGTTCTGATTTTACAATTTCAAACCATCTAAATCACCTTTCACAATTTCAAGCAAACACAGTATCTCAATAACCAGAGCATATGAGCTATCACAAGACCAGACCACCAGGTACCCACAAGTATCAGCCTGCCATTGCTACAAGCACATATTCAAAAGTAACTGCATGGTGGTATTCATGATTAACAAGATATATTATAACAAGCCAGCACAATCTATTTTAAATCACCATAGGCAAACAAATACCATAAATGCTATGCTACAGGTTGTCTAATGTCCCAGCTACCATCACAGATTCCCAGATCTATCACACAAACAAGTTACAATATCCTATTTAAACCAGCACCATTGACCTTAAAGCAATCTGTCTATATTTCCTTATCTGCCATGTGAATTCTATACTTAGCCTTCCGCTTGGAGGTCAGACCTAGGGAGGAAGCAGCTATGCTGCTGGGTGCCAGGTAGCTGTGTGAGTGAGTGAGCCCTGTGATCTCCAGTGGGTATATCATACCCTCATTCCAGCTGTGGGGGGGGGTGTCAACAACAGGATGTGTGTGTGTCCCTCACAGCATGTGAGCCAGCTGCATCAGTGGCCTTGGTTATGCAAAACAATGGATGATGACTAACACATTCCTGTCTTGTGGGAAGCTATTGTTTGGCGAATACTGTCCCACTGTCCACTCTCAGTTGAGACAATGACATCTCAGCAATCATTCTTCTGGAGACAAATCCAGCCCCATTTCGTAAACACAGGTGTTGGCCCTCCTCATTGAGTCTCAAAGCTCAGTGTAATTAAAGGCTATTGTACTCCGTCTGCGGGAAAGATACTGATTCGGAATACAATTAATCTTCAATTACTATTCCTGTGCTTAACTATGCATATGAAGATGTGAAGCCCTCCCAACATGCAAACTATTGTTTGGGGAATCTCTAAGGTCAAAGAGCCATTTGAGACCCACTGATACCTGCTGGACTCAGGGGAATATTAACTTATAAAATACATTATTTTGATTAAATATGTAGCGTGCACACACATGAGGTGCATATATGGCAACGTGCAGCGTGATATTTTTCTGACTTTGACAGTACTTGAACAGGACGATTCTGTATTAAATGTTGGGCCAGGTTCAATGAGTTGAAGACCGCCCGCAATTCCAGAATGTTGATCGGGAGGAGAGACTCCTCCTTGGTCCACCGACCCTGAAGGGAGTGTTGCTCCAACACCGCACCCCAACGCCTTAGGCTGGCATCCGTCGTCAACAGGACCCAGTCGGGTATCCAGAAGGGACGACCCCTACACAATCGTTGGTCCTGGAGCCACCAGTACAGCGACAGACGGACCTCCGGAGTCAATGAGATCATGTGAGACCTGATCCGGTGAGGCAGGCCGTCCCACTTGGCCAGAATCAGCCTCTGGAGAGGGCGAGAATGGAATTGAGCATACTCCACCATGTCGAATGCTGACACCATGAGGCCCAGGACCTGCATCGCCGAATGTATCGACACTTGCGGACGAGAGAGGAAGCAACGAATCCTGTCCTGAAGCTTCAGGGTTTTCTCCTGAGGCAAGAACAACCGCTGGTTGTGAGTGTCCAATAGCGCTCCCAGGTGCACCTTGCTCTGAGCAGGGACCAGGGAGGATTTCTTCCAGTTGATGAGCCACCCGTCGGCTTGTAGAAACCGGACAGTCAGATCTAGGTGACGTAGGAGAATTTCTGGGGAATGCCAGGATCAACAAGTCGTCCAGATACGGTAGGATCCTGACCCCTTGACGGCGGAGTACCTCCGTCATCACTGCCATAACTTTGGTGAACACTCGCAGAGCCGTGGTTAAACCAAAAGGTAACGCCCGAAACTGGTAATGGAGGTTGCCAACCGCAAACCTCAGGTATTGCTGATGCGACACTGCTATAGGAATATGCAGGTAAGCATCCTGTATATCCAGGGAGACTATATAATCCCCAGGTTCCAAGGCCAGCACAATAGAGCGAAGGGTTTCCATACGGAACTTGGAGATTCTCACAAACTTGTTCAATGCCTTGAGGTTGAGAATGGGTCGGGAGGACCCATTCGGTTTCGGGACTAGAAACAGCGGAGAATAGTACCCCTGACCCCTCTGAGCAAGAGGCACCTGTACTACCACTCCTGTGTCCAGGAGGGTCTGTACTACCGAATGAAGAGTCTTTGCCTTTGTCTGGTCCGAAGGGACGTCTGTCAGGCAAAATCGATGAGGGGGGCGGTTTTTGAAGGCTATGGCGTAACCTCGAGTGACGACTTCCCGTACCCAGGCATCTGAAGTGGTCTTCAACCATTCCTGGGTAAACCCTAGAAGCCGGTCCCCCAGGGGGAGGCCCACCCCGTCATGCAGCAGGCTTATCGGTCTTGGAAGCTGGCTGACGGGCAGCCCAGGCTCTTTTGGGCTTTGGCTTACCAGGTTTGGAAGTGCAGGTCTGTTTGTGGTACGCCTGACCTTTTGCTTTACCTGAAGGATGAAAGGAAGTACTTTCAGCCTTCGGAACAGAAGGAGCAGTACTTGGCAGACAGGCTATTTTGGCAGTAGCCAAATCAGCCACTATCTTATTTAAGTCCTCTCCGAACAGGATATTTCTCTTAAAAGGGAGTACCTCCAGGGTTTTTCTAGAATCCAAATCCACAGAGCAGGATCTCAGCCACAATATCCGGCGAGCCAGGAATGATGTAGTAGAGGCCTTGGCTGCCAGAAAACCGGCATCAGAAGCCGCCTCTTTAATATAGTGAGAAGCTGTGACAATATAGGACAAGCATTGTCTAGCATGGTCAGAAGAGATTTCAGCTTCCAACTCTTGGGCCCACGCTTCAATAGCTTCTGCAGACCATGTCGCTGCAATAGTGGGCCTTTGCGTAGCAACCGTGAGGGTGTAAATCGCTTTCAGACAACCCTCCACACGTTTATCCGTAGGCTCTTTCAGAGACGTGACGGTAGTGACAGGTAGAGCTGAGGAAACCACCATCCTTGCCACATGCGAGTCCACTGGAGGAGGTGTCTCCCAATTTTTAGACAGCTCTAGCGCGAGGGGATAGCGAGGAAGTAGCTTCTTGTGAGGCACAAACTTCTTACCTGGATTTTCCCAGGATTCCTGACGTATATCAACCAGGTGATCAGAATTAGGTAAAACTTGTTTAACCACCTTCTGACGCTTGAACCTATCTGGTTTCTTAGGAGGAACGGATGGCTCGGGAACATCCGTAATCTGTAGAATCAACTTTATAGCCTCCAATAGATCAGGAACATCCACTTGCGAACTGCTATCGTCATCAGTATTATCAGTGTCAGAATCTGTGGGGTCAGTGTAAACGCCATCTTCATCAGACGAGGTGTCAGTGACAGCCGTGGATTGTGAGGAAATAATGGCCCGCTTAGAGGACCCCTTGGTCGTAGGCGAGCGAGGGTTAGACTTTTTAGTAGTCAGTGACTGGTTCAATTTCTTTAACTGAGCAGACAAGTTATCTGCCCACGGAGGATTAACTGCAGGGACCACATACGGTTGGACTGGCATAGGAGGTCCCATAGGGGGCGTTAGTTTAGTAACTAGCGTATTCAGTAGTGTGGAGAAGGTAGCCCACGGCGGGTCATTCTGGACCCCCGTTGCCAGAGTCCCACTGGGGGGCAAGGAACCCCCAGAACCAGAGCCCTCAGCTGCTATATTTTCCTCAAAAGTATCTGTGGCTTCAGCACCACTCCCAGTGTGTTCAGCCCCAAAACCGTTACCCTCATAAGCAGACAGGAGCGGTCCTTGGTGCGGGCAAGCAGTGCCTTTGCCCGGGGCGCTGCGGCCTGGGGGCGCGGCCGCAGTCACCCCGCAGGCACCGCCGCCTGCCCGCACTCCGCTCCACGGCTGCAGCAGATGCCGTGGGCTGTGTGGGCGTCCGCTGCAGCCGGCTCCAGGCACAGACACTAGAGGTCGTTATTGACCTCTAGTGTCTGTGCGGCGCTATGGGAGAGACGTCATTGACGTCTCTCCCATAGAGAGGAGCGGGCGGCCAGACTGACGGAGCAGCAGCAGCAGAAGAAGCAGGAGCGGGGCAGTGGTAAGTATTGTTTTTATTATTTTGTGTGTGTGTTTGTAAGCGGGGGGGGCACAGCGACAGGGGGCAAATAAAGAGGGGGCACAACAACTGGGGGCAAATAAAGAGGAGGCACAAATACTGGGGGTACATAAAGAGGGGGCACAACTACAGGGGGCAAATAAAGAGGGGGCACAACAACTGGGGGCAAAATAAAGAGGAGGCGCAAATAAAGAGGGGGCACAACTACTGGGGGCAAATAAAGAGGAGGCACAAATACTGGGGGCACATAAAGAGGGGGCACAACTACTGGGGGCAAAATAAAGAGGAGGCGCAAATAAAGAGGGGGCACAACTACTGGGGGCAAATAAAGAGGAGGCACAAATACTGGGAGCAAATAAAGAGGGGGCACAACTACTGGGGGCATATCTACAGGGGCAAATCAACTGGGGGGCACAGCTACTGTGAGCATAACTGGCCACGCCGCTCCCCTATGAAGCCACGCCCCCGCACACTAACTGTTTTGCCACGGGGGGGGCGCCAGTGGTTACTCTCGCACTGGGCGCCACAGGGGGTAGAACCGGCCCTGTAAGCAGACATGTTATAACTTGCAGTATAAGGTAACACAGTACAATTTGTCAGCAGCACAATACCTGACCCAAACCCCTGCGCAGTGTAGTCAGCACAAAGAGGGATTCGGGAGAGATATGGTGACCAAAATCACAGAGGAAAAAACAGGATTTTAATACCTATCGGTAAATCCTTTTCTCCTAGTCCGTAGAGGATGCTGGGGTCCACTTCATGACCATGGGGTATAGGCGATTCCGCAGGAGCCATGGGCACTCTTAAGACTTTTCAATGGGTGTGAACTGGCTCCTCCCTCTATGCCCCTCCTCCAGACCTCAGTTATAGGAACTGTGCCCAGGGAGACGGAAATTTCGAGGAAAGGATTACTTTAACTATTGGGGAGATACATACCAGCTCACACCTCAACCACAGAGCCGGCCATAGGCATAGGCAAACTAGGCAATTGCCTAGGGCATATGATATGCCTAGGGGCATCAGCAGCTTCTGCTGATTAAAATGATATGCGGCATGCCTATATTCTGTGTGTAGCATTTCTTATGCAGATACAGCCACAGTCTCACACAATATATAGGCATGCTGCATATCATTTTAATCAGCAAAATCTGCTTGTGCTTTTTTAAATGAAAATGCAAATAAGATGCATTTTCATTAAAAAAAAGTGCCCGACGTTAGCATTGAGGCAAGATTTATGAGGACACATCTGTATCCAAGCAAAGGCAGAGGTCACAGTGTTAGTGGCAGTGTGAGTGCTGTGTGCATGTGAGTGGGTTGGTTGTGCAGTAGTGTTCGGAATATGTGTAAGGAGCATTTTGTGTGTCATGTAAAAATGCATTAATAATGTGCAACATATGTGTAAGGGGCACTATGTGTGTCATTATGTGTATAAGGGCATTAATGATGTGCAGCATATGTGTAACAGGGTACTACTGTATGTGTGTCATTATGTGTATAGGGGCACTAATAATGTGCAACAAATGTGTAGTGGGCACTATGTGTGTCATTATGTGTATAATGGCATTAATAATGTGCGGTATATATGTAGGGGACATTATGTGTAAAAGGGCATTAATAAAGGTTGTCATAATGTGTAAGGCGCATTATGTTTATAAGGACATTAATAATGTGTAAGGGGCATTACTGTGTGGAATTGTGTGTATAAATGCATTACTAATGTGTGGCATTATGTGTATAAGGTGCTCTACTATGTGGCGTTGCGTATAGAAAGGGCACTACTGTGTCGTATAATATGAATAAAGAGCAATAGGGTGTGGTGTAATGTGAATAAGGAGCAATTCAGTGTGATGTAATGTGAATAAGAGGCTCTACTGTAAGGAGTAATGTTTATAAGGTAAAGTAATACTACTGTAGGATGTAATATGAATTATGGACACTATCGCATGATCAAATGTGAATAAAGTTGCAGTACTGTGTGGCGTAATTGGAATTGAGGTTACTATTGTGTGGCCATGCCCCTTGCCAGCAAAAACACACCCCTTTTGTGCGAACTGTTTCTATTTAAAATATAGGGGCTACAAACACCAAAATAAGGTCTGCTATGGGTAAGGGGTGTTGGTGCTGGGAAAGAGGTGCAAGGTCAGAGGCGGAACCAGCGGTGTTGCTAGGGGGCACCAGCCAAAATCTTGCCATGGGCATCACATTGGTTAGGGCCGGCTCTGCTCAACCATTCCGCACAACATGGCATTTAACATAACACACGCCAACAGGCATGAACCAATTACAGCAACATGCTGAAACTAATATAACACAACTTGTGTAATCTAATAACAAAACTGCAGGTAAAGTACGCACTGGGACGGGCGCCCAGCATCCTCTACGGACTAGGAGAAAAGGATTTACCGGTAGGTATTAAAATCCTGTTTTTTCCTCTGTGATTTTAGTTTTCTCATACGTCCTAGAGGATGCTGGGGTCCACTTCATGACCATGGGGTTTATACCAAAGCTCCAGTACGGGCGGGAGAGTGCGGATGACCCTGCAGCACCGATTGACCGAACTTGAGGTCTTCATTGGCCAGGATTCAGCGCTCAACAGCCATGGCGTCAAACGTAGCCGCGGTAAGTCTTGATACACGCACGGCCCCCACTGCAGCAGGTCCTCGCGAAAAGGAAGAGGCCGAGGATCTTTTATGAGCAACTCCTGAAGATCAGGGTACCAAGCCCTCCTTGGCCAGTCTGGGGCAATTAAGATTGCTCGAACTCTTGTTCTTCATATGATCCTGAGCACTTTTGGGATCAGCGGAAGTGGAGGGAAGACATACACCGACCGGGCCACCAGCGCATCCACTGCTATTGCTTGAGGGTCTCTTGACCTGGAACAATATATCTGAAGCTTCTTGTTGAGACGAGATGCCATCATGTCTACTTGAGGAACTCCCCAAAGACTTGTCACCTCTGTGAAGACATCTTGGTGGAGGCCCCACTCTCCTGGATGGAGATTGTGTCTGCTGAGGAAGTCTGCTTCCCAGTTGTCTACTCCCGGAATGAAAATTTCCGACAGAGCCTTTACATGTCTTCCTGCCCAGAGGAGGATCTTCGCCACTCTGCCATTGCCGCTCTGCTTTTCGTTCCGCCCTGCCTGTTTATGTACGCGACTGATGTTACATTGTCCGACTGGATCTGCACGGGATGATCATGAAGAAGATGTACCGCTTGTTGAAGGCCGCTGTAAATGGCTCTCAATTCCAGCACGTTTATGTGAAGGAAGGCTTCCTGACTTGACCATTTTCCCTGGAAGTTTTCTCCCTGGGAGACAGCTCTCAGCCTCGGAGACTTGTATCCGTGGTTACCAGGAGCCAGTCCTGAATCCTGAACCTGCGTCCCTCTAGTAGGTGAGAACTGTGTAGCCACCACAGGAGCGAAATCCTGGCTTTTGACAACAGGATTATCTTCCGGTGCATGTGAAGGTGGGATCCCGACCACTTGTCCAACAGGTCCCACTGGAATACTCTGGCATGGAACCTGCCAAACTGTATGGCCTCGTAGGCCGCCACCATCTTCCCCAACAACCGAATGCACTGATGGATCGACACACTTGATGGTTTCAATATTTGTTTGACAATTTTCTGGATTTCCAGAGCCTTTTCCACCGTAAGAAAAACTCTCTGAACTTCTGTGTCCAGAATCATCCGAGAAAAGACAATCTTGTCGTCGGTTCCAACTGTGACTTTGGATACTTTTTGATCCAACCGTGTTGGAGTATCGACAGGAAGAGTGTGATGTTTTGTAACAACTGCCCCCTGGATCTCGCCTTTATCAGGAGATCGTCTAGATAAGGAATTATATTGACTCCTTCTTGACGCAGGAGAATCATCATCTCTGCCATCACCTTGGTGAATACCCTCGGCGCCGTGGAGAGACCGAAAGGTAATGTTTGGAATTGGTAATGGCAATCCTGAACCGCAAATCTCAGATAAGCCTGGTGAGGATAAATGGGAACATGCAGGTAAGCATCCTTTATGTCTACAGACACCACGTAGTCCCCCTCCTCCAGACTGGAAATCACTGCCCTCAGTGATTCCATTTTGAACTTGAACCGTTTCAAGTAGAGATTCTGATTATTTAGGTTTAGGGTCGGTCTGACCGAGCCATCCGGCTTCGGAACTACAAAAAGGCTTGAATAAAACCCTTCTCCTTGTTGTGACAAAGGTACCAGGACTATGACCTGATCCTGACATAATTTTTGGATTGCCGCTGTTACTGCTTCCCTTTCCGGAAGAGAAGCTGGCAAGGTCGATTTGAAAAATCGGCATGGGGGGACGTCTTGAAACTCCAGCTTGTATCCCTGGAACACTATTTGCCACACTTAGGGATCCAGGCCAAACAGAATCCAACCTTGGCTGAACAGTTTGAGATGTGCCCCCACCCGAGCGACCTCCCGCAAAGGAGCCCCAGCGTCATGCTGAAGATTTGGCAGAAGTAGGGGTAGACTTCTGCTCCTGGGAACCTGAAGTCGCTGTGGACTTCTTTCCCATTCCCCTTCCTGCAAAGAAGGGGGAACCTCTTGCTTTTTTGTATTTATTGGGCTGAAAGAACTGCATGTGTGGGTGATATATCTTTTTTGCCGGTGCAGGTGCAGAGGGCAAAAATGTCGACTTACCTGCGGTAGCCGCCGAGACTAACGCATCCAGTCCATCGCCAAATAAGGCCTCACCTTTATATGGGAGAGCCTCCATATTTCTTTTGGAATCTACGTTCGCGTTCCATTGGCGAATCCACAACGCCTGCCGAGCCGATACTGCCATGGTAGCGGCTTGTGAACTCAAGAGTCCAATATCTTTAATCGCTTCTAGCATGTATGCGGCAGCGTGTTTGATATTCCCTAATTTAAGGAGTATCTCATCTTTATCAATCGCATCAATTTCTGATGACACGCTTTGACCATTTTTCAATAGCGCGACTCACCCACGCGCAAGCAATAGTGGGCCTGAGCAGCGTACCATTGGCAACATAAATAGATTTCAATGTAGTTTCCATCTTTCGGTCTGCCGGCTCTTTTAGTGAAGCCGTGCCAGGTGCAGGGAGAATTACCTTCTTTGTCAACCTGGACAGTGCACTGTCTAACACAGGGGGTGTCTCCCATTTTTTCCTGTCCTCTATCGGGAAAGGATAAGCTATCTGAATTCTCTTGGGAATACGAAATTTATTTTCGGGATTCACCCACATCCCTTCAAAGAGTATTAAGCTTGCGGGAAGGTGACTTTGGATTTCTTTTCTTTATAGAAATAAGCCTTCTCCTGAGGTACAGAAGGAGTGGCTTCCGTGACTTCCAGCACTTCCCTTATAGCTACAATCATATATTGTATATTTTTTGCCAATTTATGATCTATTTCTCTGGAGTCACTATCGTCGACACAAGAATCAGTGTCCGTGTCGGTATCAGTATTCACAATATTCACCAATGGTCTCTTATGTGACCCAGAGGGGTCGCCTGCGGATGGAAGAACAGAGCCCTGAAAAATCACATCTTCCACAGATTTTCTCCAGCACTCAGCATGAGATTCAGACTTAGCTAATCTATTGATATGATGCATACTATTACATATTTCTTTCACCCATGCAGGCTCTTGGTGTGCCGGCAGTACCACATTACAACTCTGTGTCCCTAAAATGCCTTCCTCCGGTGAGGAACTCCCTGCCTCAGACATGTCACACACGTGTACAACACACACTCACAGACACACTGGGACTTATAGGGGACAGACCCACAGTAAAATCTGTCCGAGGGACACAGTTTAGGAGCAGCCAGTTCACAACCCAGCGCCAAAGAAAAAATCCCCGTGCCGCGTACTTCGTACACAGAGACAAAATCCCTGTCGCGTACTCCGTACACAGAAACCTCTAAGCGCTATTATGCTATGAACAATATGATTTAGCATCCAGGCCCCCCCCTTTGTGTTGTAGGGAGGTCATACAGGCACGTGGAGGCCACAAACACTACTGAGCCTCTTTTTGACTTGTTTTAAGAACATTACATCAAAGTTGGATCAGCCTGTAGTGTTTTTCCACTTTAATTTTGAGTGTGACTCCAAATCCAGACCTCCATGGGTTAATAAATTTGATTTCCATTGATAATTTTTGTGTGATTTTGTTGTCAGCACATTCAACTATGTAAAGAACAAAGTATTTAATAAGAATATTTCATTCATTCAGATCTAGGATGTGTTATTTTAGTGTTCCCTTTATTTTTTTGAGCAGTGTATATCACAGGGCACTTGTACCAAATAACCCTGACCAAATGCACTTTTTCTTAACTATCACTGTCTAAACGACATGTAGAATACTTAAGTGTCTTGTAAAGGCACAGCGCTGACGGTCAGGCGGCTTTACACAGGAGGATTTGCCCAAGCAGTCCCAGGAACAGTGTAGCTGAGAGAAATGGCACCCAAACACTGACTGGGAGTGAGGGAGAGAGAGATATGCAGCTCCAGGGCGGGAACATTTACTGTAAATGGCGCCCTGGGGCTGGGGCTACAGGTCTAAGCCCTATCCCCCTGCTGGACATAACCAACGGTACTATGGGCTGAATATAAAACGGTGTATGAGAGAAACCGACCTGTGCCCTTGCCCTGGTGGCCTAGTGGGGTCACCTGTACAGCCAGTGTCCACGCCAGCGGCCCGCCTCCCACCGGCCGCGCCGGATCTCGATAAAGAGCGGGTCCCGCGAACGGGACCCACTTACCACCTCCCGAAGCGTGGCCACGTGACCCCGGAGAGCCCCAACCGTGTGTGTATAACGTGAAGAAAACCGGAGCCTCCTGCTGTAGGTACCCGGCAACCAGGACACGGGAGTGTACAGCGCCGCTGGGGACTGATGGAGATGCAGCAGGGAATGTCTCCTGACATCTAAACTCTGCTGCAGTCCTTGTAGTCTTCACAAAAAAGCTCTTCTTAGGGCTGCCAGTAGCAGCCCCTCTGTTATGTGCCTGCTATCTTTAGCAGCAACTACAAAGCTGAGCTCCTGTGCAGGGAGGCGGGGTTATAGAGGAGGCGGCGCTATGCATCTTGGGAACAGTCAAAGCTTTTGAGCCTGTTGGTGCCTTGGATCAAGATCCTACTCTACACCCCAATGTCTATCCTTGTGGAGCCCAGTGTACCCCGCAGCAGAAAAAAATACGAATGAATACACCATCGGTCAAACACGCCTGTTATTTTATACAACTCGGTAATTTACAAAAAATTCGAATTCACAATCACTGCCGGCAATAGCCAAACACTACCATGAAATACAGATCGTAAAAAAAAAAAATAAAAAATAAAAAATCAGTTTTCAAATAGACCTACTCCGTTTTTTTTTTTTTACCGTGTTCTGATAAATATGCATGGATCTTACTGATCCGTGCATGCCTATCAGTGGGAAGGGGTGTGAAATGGTTAAAAATCTGAAAATAAATTTGCATGGGGTCCCCCCCCCCCCCCCCTCCTTAGCATAACCAGCCTCGGGCTCTTTGAGCCAGTCCTGGCTGTAAAAATACGGGGGGGAAATTGACAGGGGTTGCCCCATATTTTAACAACCAGCACCAGGCTCTGCGCCTGGTGCAAAAAATACGGGGGACAAAAAGCGTAGGGGTCCCCCGTATTTTTAACACCAGCACCGGGCTCCACTAGTCAGAGAGATAATGCCACAGCCAGGGGGACACTTTTATATTGGTCCCTGCGGCCCTGGCATTAAATCACCAACTAGTCACCCCTGGCCGGGGTACCCTGGAGGTGTGGGGACCCCTTAAATCAAGGGGTCCCCCCCCTCCAGCCACTCAAGGACCAGAGGTGAAGCCCAAGGCTGTCCCCCCCATCCAACGGCGGCAGATGGGAGGCGGATAGCCTTTTGTGTAAAAAAATAAAATATTGTTTTTTATAGCAGAACTATGAGTCCCAGCAAGCCTCCCCCGCAAGCTGGTACTTGGAGAACCACAAGTACCAGCATGCAGAGAAAAAATGGGCCCGCTGTAGTTCTACTACAAAAAAATACCCAAATAAAATCAAAACACACACTCCGTGATAGTACAATTTTATTAAACATACATTCACACTTACATACATACATACCTACCTACCTACCTACCTATGTTGACACGAAGCAGTCCGTCCTCTTCTCCAGTAGAATCCACGGGGTACCTGTAAATAAAAATTATACTCACAAACATCCTGTGTAGATCGGTCCTCTTCTTTAAGTTTGTAATTCAGGTACTTGGTAAAATAAAAAAACGGAATACCCGATCCACGCACTGAAAGGGGATCCATGTTTCTCTGACGTCCTAAGTGGATGCTGGGACTCCGTAAGGACTATGGGGAATAGCAGCTCCGCAGGAGACTGGGCACAACTAAAAGAAAGCTTTAGACTAACTGGTGTGCACTGGCTCCTCCCACTATGACCCTCCTCCAGACTTCTGTTAGAATCTTGTGCCCGGCTGAGCTGGATGCACACTAGGGGCTCTCCTGAGCTCCTAGAAAGAAAGTATATTTTAGGTTTTTTATTTTACAGTGAGATCTGCTGGCAACAGACTCACTGCAGCGAGGGACTAAGGGGAGAAGAAGCGAACCTACCTGACTGGCTACTGGACACCATTAGCTCCAGAGGGATCGAACACAGGACCCGACCTCGATCGTTCGGTCCCGAAGCCGCGCCGCCGTCCCCCTTACAGAGCCAGAAGCAAGAAGTGGTCCGGAAAATCGGCGGCAGAAGACCTCGGTCTTCAACAAGGTAGCGCACAGCACTGCAGCTGTGCGCCATTGCTCCTCATGCCCACCTCACACTCCGGTCACTGATGGGTGCAGGGCGCTGGGGGGGGGGGGGCGCCCTGAGCAGCAATATAAACACCTTGGCTGGCAAATCATCACAATATATAGTCCCAGGGCTATATATGTGATAAATTACCCCTGCCAGAATTCCTGAAAAAAGCGGGAGAAAAGTCAGCCGAAAAAGGGGCGGGGCTAACTCCCTCAGCACACTGGTGCCATTTTTTCCTCACAGCTCCGCTGGAAGGATCGCTCCCTGGCTCTCCCCTGCAGTATCAAGCTACAAAGGGTAAAAAAGAGAGGGGGGGGCACTAAATTTAGGTGCAGTATAACTTATATAGCAGCTATAAGGGGAATTAATTCAGTTAATCCCTGTATTATTATAGCGCTCTGGTGTGTGCTGGCATACTCTCTCTCTATCTCCCCAAAGGGCTTTGTGGGGTCCTGTCCTCTGTCAGAGCATTCCCGGTGTGTGTGCGGTGTGTCAGTACGGCTGTGTCGACATGTTTGATGAGGAGGCTTATGTGGAGGCGGAGCAGATGCCTATAAATGTGATGTCACCCCCTGCGGGGCCGACACCTGAGTGGATGTTTATGTGGAAGGAATTACGTGACAGTGTCGACTATTTACATAAAAGGTTTGACGACATACCGAATATGGGACAGCCGGCTTCTCAGCCTGTGCCTGCCCAGGCGTCTCAAAAGCCATCAGGGGCTCTAAAACGCCCGCTACCTCGGATGGCAGACACAGATGTCGACACGGATACTGACTCCAGTGTCGACGACGATGAGACTAATGTAACTTCCAATAGGGCCACACGTTACATGATTGAGGCTATGAAAAATGTGTTGCACATTTCTGATGTTACCCCAGGTACCACAAAAAAGGGTATTATGTTTGGAGAGAAAAAAATACCAGTAGTTTTTCCTCCATCTGAGGAGTTAAATGAAGTGTGTGAAGAAGCGTGGGCTTCCCCCGATAAGAAACTAGTAATTTCTAAAAGGTTACCCTTGACGTACCCTTTCCCGCCAGAGGATAGGTCACGTTGGGAAACATCCCCTAGGGTGGATAAAGCGCTCACACGATTGTCAAAGAAGGTGGCACTACCGTCTCCGGATACGGCCACCCTAAAGAAACCTGCTGATAGAAAGCAGGAGGCTATCCTGAAGTCTGTATATACACACACACAGGTATTATACTGAGACCAGCTATTGCTTCAGCATGGATGTGCAGTGCTGCAGCTGCGTGGTCAGATTCCCTGTCGGAAAATATTGATACCCTAGACAGGGACACTATATTACTAACCGTAGAGCATATTAAAGACGCAGTCTTATACATGAGAGATGCACAGAGGGATATTTGCCGGCTGGCATCTAAAATAACTGCAATGTCCATTTCTGCCAGGAGAGGGTTATGGACTCGGCAGTGGACAGGTGATGCAGACTCTAAAAGGCACATGGAAGTTTTGCCTTATAAAGGTGAGGAGTTGTTCGGGGATGGTCTCTCGGACCTAGTTTCCACAGCAACAGCTGGGAAGTCTGCATTTTTACCCCATGTTCCCTCACAGCCAAAGAAAGCACCGTATTATCAGGTACAGTCCTTTCGGCCCCATAAGGGCAAGCGGGTTAGAGGCGCGTCCTTTCTGCCCAGAGGCAGAGGGAAAAAGCTGCAGCATACAGCCAGTTCCCAGGAGCAAAAGTCCTCCCCCGCTTCCTCTAAGTCCACCGCATGGCGCTGGGGCTCCACAGGTGGAGCCAGGTACGGTGGGGGCCCGTCTCAAAAATTTCAGCGAACAGTGGGCTCGCTCACGGGTGGATCCCTGGATCTTTCAAGTAGTATCTCAGGGGTACAAGCTGGAATTCGAGACGTCTCCCCCCCCGCCGTTTCCTCAAATCTGCCTCGCCAACAACTCCCTCAGGCAGGGAGGCAGTGATAGAGGCAATTCACAAGCTGTATTCCCAGCAGGTGATAGTAAAGGTGCCCCTACTTCAACAAGGACGGGGTTACTATTCCACAATGTTTGTGGTACCGAAACCGGACGGTTCGGTGAGACCCATTTTAAATTTGAAATCCTTGAACACGTATATAAAAAAAAATTCAAGTTCAAGATGGAATCGCTCAGGGCGGTTATTGCAAGCCTGGACGAGGGGGATTACATGGTATCACTGGACATCAAGGATGCTTACCTGCATGTCCCCATTTACCATCCTCACCAGGAGTACCTCAGATTTGTGGTACAGGATTGTCATTACCAATTCCAGACGTTGCCGTTCGGTCTCTCCACGGCTCCGAGGGTCTTTACCAAGGTAATGGCCGAAATGATGATACTCCTTCGAAAGAAGGGAGTTTTAATTATCCCGTACTTGGACGATCTCCCGATAAAGGCGAGGTCCAGGGAGCAGTTGTTAGTCGGGGTAGCACTATCCTCGGGAGGTGCTACAACAGCACGGCTGGATTCTAAATATTCCAAAGTCACAGCTGGTCCCTACGACACGTCTACTGTTCCTGGGGATGGTTCTGGACACAGAACAGAAAAAAAGTGTTTCTCCCGGAGAAGGCCAAGGAGCTGTCATCTCTAGTCAGAGGCCTCCTAAAACCAAAACAGGTGTCGGTGCATCACTGCACGCAGATCCTGGGAAAGATGGTAGCTTCCTACGAAGAGATTCCATTCGGCAGGTTCCATGCAAGAACCTTTCAGTGGGACCTGTTGGACAAGTGGTCCGGATCGCATCTTCAGATGCATCGGCTGATAACCCTGTCTCCAAGGACCAGGGTGTCTCTGCTGTGGTGGCTGCAAAGTGCTCATCTTCTAGAGGGCCGCAGATTCGGCATACAGGACTGGGTCCTGGTGACCACGGATTCCAGCCTTCGAGGCTGGGGGGCAGTCACACAGGGAAGAAACTTCCAAGGACTATGGTCAAGTCAGGAGACTTCCCTACACATAAATATTCTGGAACGGAGGGCCATTTACAATGCCCCAAGTCAGGCAAAACCCCTGCTTCAAAACCAGCCGGTACTGATCCAGTCAGACAACATCACGGCGGTCGCCCATGTAAACCGACAGGGCGGCACGAGAAGCAGGACGGCGATGGCAGAAGCCACAAGGATTCTTCGATGGGCGGAAAATCACGTGTTAGCACTGTCAGCAGTGTTCATTCCGGGAGTGGACAACTGGGAAGCAGACTTCCTCAGCAGGCACGACCTCCACCCGGGAGAGTGGGGACTTCATCCAGAAGTCTTCCAACTGATTGTAAACCGTTGGGAAAGGCCACAGGTGGACATGATGGCGTCCCGCCTAAACAAAAAGCTAGAAAGATATTGCGCCAGGTCAAGGGACCCGCAGGCGATAGCTGTGGACGCTCTAGTGACACCATGGGTGTACCGGTCGGTTTATGTGTTCCCTCCTCTTCCTCTCATACCAAAGGTACGGAGGATAATAAGGAGAAGAGGAGTAAGAACTATACTCATTGTTCCGGATTGGCCAAGAAGAGCTTGGTACCCGGAACTTCAAGAAATGATCTCAAAGGACCCATGGCCTCTGCCGCTCAGACAGGACCTGCTGCAGCAGGGGCCCTGTCTGTTCCAAGACTTACCGCGGCTGCGTTTGACGGCATGGCGGTTGAACACCGGATCCTGAAGGAAAAGGGCATTCCGGAGGAAGTCATTCCTACGCTGATTAAAGCTAGAAAAGAAGTAACCGCAAACCATTATCACCGCATATGGCGAAAATATGTTGCGTGGTGTGAGGCCAGGAAGGCCCCAACGGAGGAATTTCAGCTGGGCTGTTTCCTGCACTTCCTACAGTCAGGAGTGACTATGGGCCTCAAATTGGGTTCCATTAAGGTCCAGATTTCGGCTCTATCGATTTTCTTCCAGAGAGAACTGGCTTCACTACCTGAAGTTCAGACTTTTGTTAAGGGAGTGCTGCATATTAAGCCCCCTTTTGTGCCTCCAGTGGCACCTTGGGATCTCAACGTGGTGTTGGATTTCCTAAAGTCACATTGGTTTGAGCCACTTAAAACCGTGGAATTGAAATATCTCACGTGGAAAGTGGTCATGTTGTTGGCCTTGGCTTCGGCCAGGCGTGTATCAGAATTGGCGGCTTTGTCATGTAAAAGCCCTTATATGATTTTCCATATGGATAGGGCAGAATTGAGGACTCGTCCCCAATTTCTCCCTAAGGTGGTATCAGCCTTTCATCTGAACCAACCTATCGTGGTGCCTGCGGCTACTAAAGACTTGGAGGCTTCCAAGTTGTTGGACGTAGTCAGGGCCCTGAAAATGTATGTTTCCAGGACAGCTGGAGTCAGAAAGACTGACTCGCTATTTATCCTGTATGCGCCCAACAAGTTGGGTGCACCTGCTTCAAAGCAGACTATTGCTCGCTGGATCTGTAGTACGATTCAGCTTGCACATTCTGCGGCTGGACAGCAGCATCCTAAATCAGTGAAAGCCCATTCCACGAGGAAGGTGGGCTCTTCTTGGGCGGCTGCCCGAGGGGTCTCGGCTCTACAACTTTGCCGAGCAGCTACTTGGTCGGGGTCAAACACATTTGCTAAATTCTACAAGTTTGACACCCTGGCTGAGGAGGACCTAGAGTTTGCCCATTCGGTGCTGCAGAGTCATCCGCACTCTCCCGCCCGTTTGGGAGCTTTGGTATAATCCCCATGGTCCTTACGGAGTCCCAGCATCCACTTAGGACGTCAGAGAAAGTAAGAATTTACTCACCGGTAATTCTATTTCTCGTAGTCCGTAGTGGATGCTGGACGCCCATCCCAAGTGCTGATTGTCTGCAATACTTGTATATAGTTATTGTTTAACTAAAGGGTTATTGTTGAGCCATCTGTTGAGAGGCTCAGTTGTTATCATACTGTTAACTGGGTTTGTATCACGAGTTATACGGTGTGATTGGTGTGGCTGGTATGAGTCTTACCCGGGATTCAAAATCCTTCCTTATTGTGTCAGCTCTTCCGGGCACAGTATCCTAACTGAAGTCTGGAGGAGGGTCATAGTGGGAGGAGCCAGTGCACACCAGTTAGTCTAAAGCTTTCTTTTAGTTGTGCCCAGTCTCCTGCGGAGCCGCTATTCCCCATGGTCCTTACGGAGTCCCAGCATCCACTACGGACTACGAGAAATAGAATTACCGGTGAGTAAATTCTTATTTTACACATGGATCCCCTTTCCCCGACTGGCGGGACCCCCGTGACTGCTGTCAAAGAGGGTCCCTTCAGCCAATCAGGGAGCGCCACGTCATGGCACTCTCCTGATTGTATCTACAGTGCGCCGCCTGACTGACAGTTCAGGCGCGCACAGCCAATGTAGCACAGAGGCGCTACATTATATCCAATGGTGGGAACTTTGCGGTCTGTGGTAGACCGCGAGGTTAAGTGGGGTCACTCTTGTGGTTGGCCCCACTTTGCGGTCTGTGGTAGACCAGTGGGGTCACTCTTGTGGTTGGCCCAACTTAACCTCGCGGTCTACCACAGCCTGCAAAGTTCCCACCATTGGATATAATGTAGCGCCTCTGCTCTACATTGTATCTACAGTGCGCCGCCTGACTGACAGTTCAGACGCGCACAGGCAATCAGGAGAGTGCCATGACGTGGCGCTCCATGATTGGCTGAAGGGACCCTCTTTGACAGCAGTCACGGGGGTCCCGCCAGTCGGGGAAAGGGGATCCATGTGTAAACATGGATCCCCTTTCAGTTCGTGGATCAGGTATTCCGATTTTTTTATTTTACCAAGTCTCTGGATTACAAACTTAAAGAAGAGGACCGATCTACACAGGATTGTGAGTATAATTTTTATTTACAGGTACCCCGTGGATTCTACTGGAGAAGAGGCCCGACTGCTTCGTGTCAACATAGGTAAGTATGTATGCATGCATGTATGTTTAATAAAATTGTACCATCACGGTTTGTGTGTTTTGTCTTTATTTGGGTATTTTTTTGTAGTAGAACAACAGGTACCAGCGAGCCCCCCCCCCCCCCCCGCATGCTGGTACTTGTGTATCAGCCTCCCACTCCTCCAGGGTACCCCGGCCGCCAGGGGTGACTAGTTGGTGATTTAATGCCAGGGCCACAGGGACCAATATAAAAGTGTCCCCCGGCTGTGGCATTATCTCTCTGATTAGTGGAGCCCAGTGCTAAAAATATGGGAGACCCCTACGCTTTTTGTCCCCTGTATTTTTTTGCACCAGGACCAGAGCCCGGTGCTGGTTGTTAAAATATGGGGGAACCCCTGTCAATTTCCCCCCCGTATTTTTACAACCAGGACCGGCTCAAAGAGCCCGAGGCTGGTTATGGTAAGAAGGGGAGACCCCGCGCAATTTTTTTCAGGATTTTTAACACTTTATTTTTTAAGGTACACAATGAAGCCCTGCACGGATCTCACATATCCGGCCGAGATTCATTGTGTTAAGTTCGGCAGCGTTTTACTAATCACTCCCGTAAAACACTGGCCGAAATTACGAATGATATCGACATCGGCAAACACGAAAATGCAGAATACGACTGTTTAGTAAATGAGGCGTAAAATTTTTTAAAAGTTGCAAACTCACACATTCGATGTCATTCGTATTTAATCTCCCTCCAAATCCCGACAATTACGAATTTTAGTAAATATACCCCCTGGTGTGAATGTGCATTCACGTGCAAAAACCAAGATATCGCTGCAAGTGTGCAAAGGGTACAAGTGGAGCCAAACCAATTCATTCAGTTACATTTAGAGTAATAGGGGTAAGTGAACATAAGATTCAATAAGGGTATTACTAAATGAAAGAGTGGTGAAGAATAGATTATGAGGCATATAAAATGGACCTTTATGTCTGTGTCAATAGCATCGTTTCCCAGGATGCAAATACATTTTATATGAAACTATTAACAGTTTTCAGTGCAATTAATTGCTATCTAGTCTTCTGTATATACAAAAGTACAATCTCCTCTCCTGTAAGCTTTAGTTTTCAGAAGACATTTCTGTTCCGAAAACCATAGCACATAAAAACAGATTTGCTTCCGTTGTCTAATGTGCATTATGCTGCTAAAAGCAAATTGTGGCTTAGTTTCAGTGATTTTAGTGCACCTTTGAGTAATGTTATTTAGAAAAAAAAAAAAACCCTCATTAAGGGCTAAATGTAGAAAGCTCCTCTGTGGATTTGAGTTTATAATGTAAAACAGCACCTTGTGCTTCATATTAGTGCTGCTATATTTTACACTCAATCCACAGAGTGGCAGTTAGTAGCAGCCACAGCTTCACCAATATAGTCCTACGTGTCAAACACATGGGGGCAGATGTATTAAGCCTGGAGAAGGCATAAGGAGGTGATAAACGCACAAGCCAATCAGCTCCTAACTGTTAATTTACACATTGGAGCTGATTGGATGGTGCATTTATCATCTTGCACTTATCACTGGTTTATCACTTCCTTATGCCTTCCCCAGGTGAATACATCTACCCCATTGACCAGTTTCAGCAAAATAAACACAAATCCACACACCTCTTATAAAAAAAGAAAAAAATGGCACCAGTCATATTTCTCTTCATTTTTTTTTATATATGTATAAAAAAACACACAAATACATTCCAGTACCACAAAGTTTGAGAAAAACAAACAAACAAACAATACAAAATATAACCCCCCAAAAAACAAGTATTTCTAAATAAGAGATGAGGCTCTGTGAACAGTATAATCTTCAAGCTTGTCCAGCATAGGAATGAAAACACCCCTTTCCCTTTATCAAAGTATTTTAACATCAGTATAAATTTCAAGGCACTGAAGGAGTGTGATGATATTTTTGTCCCACTAATTTGTGCCTTTTGCCGATAGAATGAAGGAAGCTATGTTGTGGGCTGAAGCAACGGTTATAAGAACACTGCACATTAATACTCTGTGACTACCCTCACTGTAGCAAGTGCCTTGGTGAGGTCAATGGCTCCTGGCCAACTGAGCCTGTGTTATGTGGCTTCAGATCACGAAACAACTGCCTCTGCTATGTAGTTCAACATAACATAGAACCAGCAAAGGGTTAAAAAGTGGGGCGTGAGTAAAAAAAAATAAAAAAAAAGTAGAAGTCCCCGCGCCCGCTCCCACAATGGCAAAACTCAAACCTGACAACGTTCTGTGTAGTTAGGGATAATACATTCCGAATAGGAAATCGATTACAAATTAACGCATTTAATTTAAAACAGAAACAACAAAGGCGCTTAAACGATGCATGTTTAGAAGAGTTCTTAATGGTTTTACCACGTCTGAAATTCCAAAAGATGGCGCGTCCTAGTTTTAAGTAAGACTAAAATACTAGGAATGTAGTTTAAAGCACATAATGGAAGTTTCGAGTCAGCTCTTCACCTCTGCATAGATAGGAGTACAACCTCCCTCTGCTTTTCCATGAGAATATACTTTTGGTATTTGCAAAGGAGAGCGTGAAGGAATGTGCAGCCCCCCTCCCGGCTGCCAGATGGCTTTTCATCTAAACCCAACTAACTGCGAAGGGTTAAGGCAAATAAGCCCCCCTCCCCCAATGTAAACTGAAATGAAAGCGCTCACCCCCTTTAATAGCACTGTGGCACTGGAAGATCGTGCCACCAGGAATGAAGGTGTGCAGAGCAGGAAGGAGATGTAATGGAATGTTAAAGCTTTCAAAATAAGAGGTTTGAAATATTCTCCTCCTATCCCCCATATGATCGTAGATTCTTCCGAATCATTGTCCTGCGCGTTGAGTGCGTCTGCACTATAGATTATACATACATAAAACAATAGTTACAACATATAAACAAAATCATAACATGCCTAACAAAGTTCACTTCTGACCCCCACCCCATAACAAGGGGTCTGTGGCTGAAGTGTGCCAGGCTGTAGACAATCTACAGTACCACATCTCATCCATCTTCATAACACAATTGTACCGACATGTTTGCATTTTCCCCACTATACTATCACTAATATTTTTAAAGGGGGAAAAAAAAAAAAAAAGATATATAAACAATAAAAATGTTCTGGCCAGAAAATGCTATAGTTAATACAAAACAAACTGAAATGAAATGAAGCTAGTACCACTATTTTATGCACACCTCAACCACTGTATTATCACATTTACAGCAACCTCTGGTGGCAGCCTGTGTAAACCAGTGGTATCAATCTTCTTCCACAGCTGGCTGCTCGGAGCAGGGAGCAGTACTTGGAAAGTTAATGAAGTATCGTTTTCAGGCACGATGCAGCTTGAGCTAGCAGAACAGAGGAGCATTCACACCCCATGCTCTCTCCAGACGATCCCTTTTCTTCACCCTACGGAGGTTTCTGGTCGGGGTGAATCCAGACCCCACCCCCACTGTAACTTAATTCCAGTTGTGTTCTAGGATTTTCAAAACCCCAAGTTCCCCCATTTCCCACCCCTATCTTCAGCAATCACAAACCTGTGGGGAAAACAAAAAATATCATTAGATAAGCCTGTAACAATAATACACTGTACAGTATCACAAAGCACCCCTAAATTCCACATGAAAACTTGCATTAAAATGGAGAACGCCAACTAATAATAATGATCATTAAACACCAAAAAAAAACTGTAGTAAAACCAGAGGCTCCGTTTTGAATTTTTAGCCAGTTTGACATCAGATTAAATGCTATCCTCTGTTCCTCTTCACTTATGGGATTTGCCATGATACATTGAGAGCTTGAACCAAAACTTCTGGACCCTTTCTGAACAGTACACTGGACTAACCAGCTTGAATTTGCATCACTACCAAGGGATCAACTTTATGCTTGATCTATCTCTGCTAAAAAAGGACTCCACGGATGTGGTAATTATTATACCGCTGGACAGTTGCCTACTATGGGTCACTAATCGTAGGTTTCCATAGGAACAGGCACATAATTATATTTGGTTAAATATGAACTATTGTGCAAGCACTAGTAATAGAAGATTTTATTAATTAAGTGATGCACATGAAATTGCTTTTTATAATTTTCGGTGTATATTAATTTATTTATTAAAGGAGTTTTTAATACATTCCATTTGTTATTTAATTGAAATTTTAAAGTTATAAGCGCAGTTTCATATTTTATTTTGTGGACATCAGATTAGCCTTAAAGCCCTCCAATTAAAAATAGGGGGAAAGGATTTTTTTTTCTCTCTTTTATATAATGTAACATGGTGATTGTTCATTAATACCCAAATGTTTTATGGGCTTTTAATAAGACCAAAACAGGTAACCATTAAACTGTGCTCCCACCTCCCCCTACACAAATACACTAATAGTAAACCAATTGCTTTACATTAAGAATAATGCAGCAACGATAATCCAGCCAAAGACAACCAATATGACGTATTTTGGGAGAAAAAGGAGGTCATGGAAGTGGCGGAAGGCACAGTATTTGCCTCTTCAAGGAAAACTAATAAATACACTTCCTTGAAGGATTAGAGAAAAAAAAAAAAAAAAAACAACCAAATTAGATCTTTAGATATTTTTAAAAAAGGAGGAAAATGTCAACTACTGTTTATTAGTTTAATTAGGGGATTTATGCAAAGTAGATAAAATTACAGCAGTTCTTAAGTATCATTCTTTTAGAACGTGCAATGTAAACCAACTGCAATAGCAATACTCAAATGCCAATAGCCTTAAGGAAGGAGAAGAAATAAAAATCCCCAAAAGGAACAAACTCTAGCATGAAATTAACGCCCACAGGTGGATAGTGTGTGAAAACGAAGTATCTATATTATCCCGTCATTTAGAATTGTACAACTTAATATCACTTAATGTCTGTGTGCCACTAGCTTTGCTTTTCAGAACAGCTGACCCCTAACCAAATTTAGAAGCTTTTAGTCAAGTTTCAAACAGTTGATCCCCTGCCCATGTTGGGAATTCAACTGCCGGAGACTTGTTCGCCAGGACGAATTCCCACAACACCCGCCACACTTTATGGCGGCGGGATTTCTGCCAAAATGTGTTTCCTATCCCATAGGGTAGAGAGCATTTTTTGAGCGAAAGGGTTACAAATCCAGACAGGCAAAGGGCGTAAATCGGTCTTATGCTGCCGGTGTTTAAACGCTGCAGCAATGGCAGTTCACCCCCTTCGGAGTCAATTTAATTCCCCTCTATATGTAATTTGCTTGTGACCTGAACTTAAGTTTCTAATTTTCCCTTACCTGCTTTCTCGCGTACTCCTCCTCCCTTCTCCTGTGCGCGATTGAGTCTGTTCTGCTCTGCGGCTATGCTATTGGCCTCAGGACTACTACTTCTAGATGCGTTGGTAGTTTCAGCCGCAGGGTTGAACTGGAATGCCAAGTCAAGGTGTTCTTGGGCCATCTTGAGATGCTGGCGTAGCCTGTCCAGATCGTGTATAGCTGGTAGCTCAAAAGCCTCAGACCCCTCATTCTCAGGGAACATCATCTTGCCGTTCGGCACCTTCCCTTTCTTCAGTACGGAGTGGTAGTTAGGGGGAGCACTAGGAGCCTTTTTAGGGTATTTTGGATCCTGAGACTCTTTGCTTCGCTCCTTGAGAGAGTCTCGAATGCCACCAACCCCCAAGTGGAACAGCTCACACACATTGAGCAGAAGGCACAAGGCGCTGACTGCATACATAATTAGAAGGAATATGGTCTTCTCAGTGGGCCTAGACACAAAGCAATCCACAGTGTGAGGACAAGGGCTCCGAGTGCACACGTAATATGGAATCACTTCAAACCCATATAACACGTACTGTCCCATGAGAAATCCAACTTCTAGGACTGACCGAAAAAGCAGCTGCAACACATAGACTTTCATCAAGCCATCATTCTTAATGCGACGACGCCCATCATGTTTCTTTCTGTCTCCCTCCTCTGCATCTTTCTCTGGTTCCACTTCTTCGCAAATCATGGGGTCTTCTTCATTGTCATCCTCTGCTTCTTCATAATCCCGTTTAGCACCCCGGTGAACCACAGGTGCTCTTTTCTTGCCCTTAATTGCAGATTTATCCAACTGCCTCCGGTACGCTTCTGGTCGACGTGCAATCCGGTGCATGGCAAAGCCCAAGTACATGATGGAAGGAGTAGTGATGAGAATGATTTGGAAGACCCAGAAACGGACGTGAGACAATGGCGCAAATGCATCGTAACACACATTTTCACACCCAGGTTGCTGTGTGTTGCATACAAATTTGCTCTGTTCATCATAATATATGGACTCCCCACCCACAGCAGTCAGTACAATGCGAAAAATGATGAGGATAGTTAGCCAGACCTTCCCAACGAAGGTGGAGTGGTTGTTAATTTCCTCAAGAAGACGCGTTAAAAAACTCCAGCTCATTCTTAGTTAATTTTATCCCTGTAACAAGAAGAAAAGCATTAATACACGGCAATTAATCATCCAACCAGAAACAGGTTTAAATACATAAATTGACTAAGTGCTAAAAGCCTACTTTTTAAATACATGCACCTACCCCCCAAACATTTATTATTTAGTAAATTATCTTCTAAGGAAGTCCAAAAGAAAAAGAAAAAAACCACTATATAACAAAACTTGAAAACAAAAATGCCTTTTGTTTAAACAATCTACACGGTTTGTGTGATATTTCATAGAATACATTCTTAAAACCGCTCATCCTGAGGGCATATGTACATCCCTAGACATAGGAACCACGCTTATTAGTTTATGGACTTATACAGTACTGAAGAATTCATTTCTGAGAAGCCACTGACATCACTGGTTATAACTCACTTTCAGAAGGCATGGGTCGAAATGTTACAAAGATTACACTTTCAGTTCAGCGTGCAAATTGGTTGCCCCTACAGTCTGTAAGTTACATAAACAATTAAAAGGAAAACCATTACCTACATACAACTGAGACATTGGTTTTGTAGGCCAAACAAATACACAGTCCATCAACTGGTCAGGCACAAGACATCACTGAGACACTGACTAATACTTATGAAGTTACTGTTCTAGTTAATGGTATAGGCTGGAACCTCTCCATAGTGTGTAGCGACTAGTCCTTTTGGAGGAAGCAAACATGTGACTAAACAGATCATAAAAACTTACATTTTCAGATTAAACAGGGATACATTACACAATAAATGGCGCTTGTATATTCTTCCAACATCAAACAACAACAGTCTTACTATAGTCAAGTACAATTCGCAGATGTTCCTCGAGTGTCTAATCGGGATGGCCAATGTACATGTGAACACAACTACTGATTAATGGTACAATGTCATATGGCGAGTGGTACATGCACAATGTTAATCGTTGAATCGAGGCACCCTGGGTACTGAATGTTGTGGGAGACAGTTCATATAGAATCCAGAAAAGCAATGTCCAAATGCGGTCCAGGGAAACGATAATATCGGAGTTAGGCAGTCAATTTTTAGGGGCAGATGTACTAAGCAGTGATAACAGAGGTGAGCCAGTGGAGAAGAGTTGCCCACGGCAACCAATTCGCACTGACGTAACATTTACAATTTGCATACTATAAAAGTAAACCGAGCAGCTGACTGCTCACTTCTCCACTTTTATTACTGCTTAGTACATGTCACTCTTAGTGGCAGCGTACTGCTTACCCGTCCGAGTATCCTATACGTTGATGGTAATGGTTGGTAGGAGGGGCGGCAGGGAGACAACGTCACTCACTGCCTGTGTGAGAGTTTGCCATGAGGTATTGATCCCATCTATGTGGACCACTCTATGGAGATACTTCCTCTGCAGTTTAATAAAGACCGACTGTGTTGTCATGGATTGTACCATTAATCAGTATTGTAATTGTATTTACATGTATACTGACCTGTATTGTGACTGTAAAGGCCCGTACACACTGGTCGATGTATCGGCCGTTCTCTTGAACGTCCGATATTTCGCGGGACCGTCGGCCAGTGTGTACGGGCGATACGTCTGTGAACTCCGTCGTTCACAGACGTATCGCGTCGGCCGCGCAGCACAGCCGACAGCCAATATATCTAACGATTGAATCTTAAATCTGTTGAACACATACTGGTGTAATTGCTCCCTACCTTCCACACACACACATATATTCTAGCATATTAGTAATAATAAGAATTTACTTACCGATAATTCTATTTCTCGGAGTCCGTAGTGGATGCTGGGGTTCCTGAAAGGACCATGGGGAATAGCGGCTCCGCAGGAGACAGGGCACAAAAAGTAAAGCTTTAGGATCAGGTGGTGTGCACTGGCTCCTCCCCCTATGACCCTCCTCCAAGCCTCAGTTAGGATACTGTGCCCGGACGAGCGTACACAATAAGGAAGGATTTATGAATCCCGGGTAAGACTCATACCAGCCACACCAATCACACTGTACAACCTGTGATCTGAACCCAGTTAACAGTATGATAACAGCGGAGCCTCTGAAAGATGGCTCACAACAATAATAACCCGATTTTTGTAACTATGTACAAGTATTGCAGATAATCCGCACTTGGGATGGGCGCCCAGCATCCACTACGGACTCCGAGAAATAGAATTATCGGTAAGTAAATTCTTATTTTCTCTATCGTCCTAGTGGATGCTGGGGTTCCTGAAAGGACCATGGGGATTATACCAAAGCTCCCAAACGGGCGGGAGAGTGCGGATGACTCTGCAGCACCGAATGAGAGAACTCCAGGTCCTCCTTAGCCAGGTTATCAAATTTGTAGGATTTTACAAACGTGTTTGCCCCTGACTAAATAGCCGCTCGGCAAAGTTGTAAAGCCGAGACCCCTCGGGCAGCCGCCCAAGATGAGCCCACCTTCCTTGTGGAATGGGCATTTACATATTTTGGAAGTGGCAGGCCTGCCACAGAATGTGCAAGCTGAATTGTATTACACATCCAACTAGCAAAAGTCTGCTTAGAAGCAAGAGCACCCAGTTTGTTGGGTGCATACAGGATAACAGCAAGTCAGTTTTCCTGACTCCAGCCGTCCTGGAACCTATATTTTCAGGGCCCTGACCACATCTAGCAACTTGGAGTCCTCCAAGTCCCTAGTAGGCGCAAGACACCACAATAAGCTGGTTCAGGTGAAACACTGACACCACCTTAGGGAGAGAACTGGGGACGAGTCCGCAGCTCTGCCCTGTCCGAATGGACAAACAGATATGGGCTTTTTTGAGAAAAAAAACCCACCAATTTGACACTCGCCTGGTCCAGGCCAGGTCCAAGAGCATGTTCACTTTTCATGTGAGATGCTTCAAATCCACAGATTTGACTGGTTTTAAACCAATGTGTTTTGAGGAATCCCAGAACTACGTTGAGATCCCACAGTGCCACTGGAGGCACAAAAGGGGGTTGTATATGCAATACTCCCTTGACAAACTTCTGGACTTCAGGAACTGAAGCCAATTCTTTCTGGAAGAAAAATCGACAGGGCCGAAATTTGAACCTTAATGGACCCCAATTTGAGGCCCATAGACACTCCTGTTTGCAGGAAATGCAGGAATCGACAGAGTTGAAATTTCTTCGTGGGGCCTTCCTGGCCTCACACCACACAACATATTTTCGCCACATGTGGTGATAATGTTGTGCGGTCACCTCCTTTCTGGCTTTGACCAGGGTAGGAATGACCTCTTCCTGAATGCCTTTTCCCTTAGGATCCGGCGTTCCACCGCCATGCCGTCAAACGCAGCTGCGGTAAGTCTTGGAACAGACATGGTACTTGCTGAAACAAGTCCCTTCTTAGCGGCAGAGGCCATAAGTCCTCTGTGAGCATCTCTTGAAGTTCCGGGTACCAAGTCCTTCTTGGCCAATCCGGAGCCATGAGTATAGTTCTTACTCCTCTACGTCTTATAATTCTCAGTACCTTAGGTATGAAAAGCAGAGGATGGAACACATACACCGACTGGTACACCCACGGTGTTACCAGAACGTCCACAGCTATTGCCTGAGGGTCTCTTAACCTGGCGCAATACCTGTCCCGTTTTTTGTTCAGACGGGACGCCATCATGTCCACCTTTGGTAATTCCCAACGGTTTACAATCATGTGGAAAACTTCCCCATGAAGTTCCCACTCTGCCGGGTGGAGGTCGTGCCTACTGAGGAAGTCTGCTTCCCAGTTTCCATTCCCGGAATGAAACACTGCTGACAGTGCTATCACATGATTTTCCGCCCAGCGAAAAGTCCTTGCAGTTTTTGCCACTGCTCTCCTGCTTCTTGTGCCGCCCTGTCTATTTACGTGGGCGACTGCCGTGATGTTTTATCCCACTGGATCAATACCGGCTGACCTTGAAGCAGAGGTCTTGCTAAGCTTAGAGCATTATAAATTTACCCTTAGCTATATTTATGTGGAGAAAAGTCTCCAGACTTGATCACACTCCCTGGAAATTTTTTCCTTGTGTGACTGCTCCCCAGCCTCTCGGGCTGGCCTCCGTGGTCACCAACATCCAAAACTGAATGCCGAATCTGCGGCCCTCTAGAAGATGAGCACTCTGTAACCACCACAGGAGAGACACCCTTGTCCTTGGATATAGGGTTATCCGCTGATGCATCTGAAGATGCGATCCGGACCATTTGTCCAGCAGATCCCACTGAAAAGTTCTTGCATGAAATCTGCCGACTGGAATTGCTTCGAAGGAAGTCACCATTTTTTTACCATGGCCCTTGTGCAATGATGCACTGATTTTAGGAGGTTCCTGACTAGCTCGGATAACTCCCTGGCTTTCTCTTCCGGGAGAAACACCTTTTTCTGGACTGTGTCCAGAATCATCCCTAAGCACAGGAGACTTGTTGTCGGGATCAGCTGCGATTTTGGAAAATTTAGAATCCACCCCTGCTGTTGTAACAGTATCCGAGATAGTGCCACTCCGACCTCCAACTGTTCCCTGGACTTTGCCCTTATCAGGAGATCGTCCAAGTAAGGGATAATTAAGACGCCTTTTCTTCGAAGAAGAACCATCATTTCGGCCATTACCTTGGTAAAGACCCGGGGTGCCGTGGACAATCCAAACGGCAGCGTCTGAAACTGATAGTGACAGTTCTGTACCACGAACCTGGAGGTACCCTTAGTGATAAGGGCAAATTTGGGACATGGAGGTAAGCATCCCTGATGTCTCGGGACACCATATAGTCCCCTTCTTCCCGGTTCGTTATCACTGCTCTGAGTGACTCCATCTTGATTTGAACCTTTGTAAGTGTTCAAATTTTTTTAGATTTAGAATAGGTCTCACCTAGCCTTCTGGCTTCAGTACCACAATATAGTGTGGAATAATACCCCTTTTCTTGTTGTAGGAGGGGTAATTTAATTATCACCTGCTGGGAATACAGCTCGTGAATTGTTTCCCATACTGCCTCCTTGTCGGAGGGAGACCTTGGTAAAGCAGACTTCAGGAGCCTGCGCAGGGGAAACGTCTCGACATTCCAATCTGTACCCCTGGGATACTACTTGTAGGATCCAGGGGTCCTGTACGGTCTCAGCGTCATGCTGAGAGCTTGTCAGAAGCGGTGGAACGCTTCTGTTCCTGGGAATGGGCTGCCTGCTGCAGTCTTCTTCCCTTTCCTCTATCCCTGGGCAGATATGACTCTTATAGGGACGAAAGGACTGAAGCTGAAAAGACGGTGTCTTTTTCTGCAGAGATGTGACTTAGGGTAAAAACGGTGGATTTTCCAGCAGTTGCCGTGGCCACCAGGTCCGATGGACCGACCCCAAATAACTCCTCTTCCTTTATACGGCAATACACCTTTGTGCCGTTTGGAATCTGCATCACCTGACCACTGTCGTGTCCATAAACATCTTCTGGCAGATATGGACATCGCACTTACTCTTGATGCCAGAGTGCAAATATCCCTCTGTGCATCTCGCATATATAGAAATGCATCCTTTAAATGCTCTATAGTCAATAAAATACTGTCCCTGTCAAGGGTATCAATATTTTTAGTCAGGGAATCCGACCAAGCCACCCCAGCTCTGCACATCCAGGCTGAGGCGATCGCTGGTCGCAGTATAACACCAGTATGTGTGTATATACTTTTTATGATATTTTCCAGCCTCCTGTTAGCTGGCTCCTTGAGGACGGCCCTATCTATAGACGGTACCGCCACTTGTTCTGATAAGCGTGTGAGCGCCTTATCCACCCTAAGGGGTGTTTCCCAACGCGCCCTAACTTCTGGCGGGAAAGGGTATACCGCCCATATATTCTATCGGGGGGAACCCACGCATCATCACACACTTCATTTAATTTATCTGATTCAGGAAAAACTACGGTAGTTTTTTCACATCCCACATAATACCCTCTTTTGTGGTACTTGTAGTATCAGAAATATGTAACACCTCCTTCATTGCCCTTAACGTGTGGCCCTAATAAGGAATACGTTTGTTTATTCACCGTCGACACTGGATTCAGTGTCCCTGTCTGTGTCTGTGTCGACCGACTAAAGTAAACGGGCGTTTTAAAACCCCTGACGGTGTTTTTGAGACGTCTGGACCGGTACTAATTGTTTGTCGGCCGTCTCATGTCGTCAACCGACCTTGCCGCGTGTTGACATTATCACGTAATTCCCTAAATAAGCCATCCATTCCGGTGTCGACTCCCTAGAGAGTGACATTACCATTACAGGCAATTGCTCCGCCTCCTCACCAACATCGTCCTCATACATGTCGACACACACGTACCGACACACAGCACACACACAGGGAATGCTCTGATAGAGGACAGGACCTACTAGCCCTTTGGAGAGACAGAGGGAGAGTTTGCCAGCACACACCAAAAACGCTATAATTATATAGGGACAACCTTATATAAGTGTTTTCCCTTATAGCATCTTTTTTATATATTTTTAACGCCAAATTAGTGCCCCCCCTCTCTGTTTTAACCCTGTTTCTGTAGTGCAGTGCAGGGGAGAGCCTGGGAGCCTTCCTGTGAGAGAAAATGGCGCTGTGTGCTGAGGAGATAGGCCCCGCCCCTTTTTCGGCGGCCTCGTCTCCCGCTCTTAACGGATTCTGGCAGGGGTTAAATATCTCCATATAGCCCCCGGAGGCTATATGTGAATTGCCCCCTTTTACTTTAATAAGACTTATTGGATGTTTGGACAATACACAAGTGCCGTTCCTTGTATGTTTTTGTCTTATTTAAATTGTTAGCGAGTTTTGTATTTGTCTCTCTCATTATACAAGAGGCTGCTGACTTGATAGAGCCTTTGGAACTTTTCAATGCAGTATTTTTCCAGTTACATTTCAGATACCAGAGTCAAACTACAGTCAGTTGTTCCATTTTGCATTATTCTTAGATAAGGATTTTTTTTTTGCAGAGCTACCCGATATTGACCATAATTACTAAGGTAAATAACTGGTCCACCTGATTGCATTTTCTTTGCCCTTGTGATAAAGGAAAAAAAAACACACAAGGATAACCAGCAATTGCCAAGTACACATTTGGAATTCTTCAAAAAGGTCACTCATGATTTTACAGAGTCTAATGGAGAATAGATTGCAGCAGTAGAGAAATTAAATAAAGAGGCAACCATACATGCAAATAGGACGCACAAGCAAACTGCTGATTAAAATGATATGCAGCATGCCTATATCCTGTGGGCGACTGGTGTTGTATATGCATACGAAATGTTACGTAGCATGTCGGATGCAGATACAGGTGTGGTCACACACAAACTTTAGGCATGCTATATTATTTTTAGTCAGCTGTCTGCATGTGCATCTTATTCGCATAGGAATGCGAAGACGACGTATTTTCGGCAAAAAAAAAAAAAAAACACTCAACGCAAACGGAATTGCACAGGATCTCACTCATGCCAGGCGTCTGTGGCTGTGTGGCGTATTGAGGAAAGATGTACGAAGACATCTGTAACCGACAGAGGCTGCATTGGTCTTTGTATGTACACTTTACAAACAGTTGGCCTTTCTTACGAACAGTGTCGAGAGCCAGAGGGACTAGTAAAAGGATGCAAAAGCAGAGAGGTGAGGAGACTTTAATAACGAATGCCAGTTTGTAACATATAAACAACCTAGTTTAGGCAAAAGGTGCCTGTTAATTTAAGGTTACAGATGGCCAATAACTTTGAAGTTAGCACCCAGCAGTAACAAGTTTTTGCTGTAGAAAACGTGTCACACCTCAGTGTCACAGGAAACAGATCCTATAGCCGGCCATCTGTCTGTATTATGAGCCCCATTTCCCCAGGCAGTTGTGGAAAAGCAGTTTAACCAGCTGACTTTGCATCCTGTCCCTTTATTTTTCTTCACTATCTGTGTTATCATCATCACACATGGACACCACCACACCCCCCAAGAGTGTAAATGCATGGCACAGTGAGTTGCCAACGATGATATACACTGAACGCAATGGAGGGAAGAGTAAAGGGGACCGTGGTTAATCCGAGTCGTGATTTCAAGCCTCCAAAGATGAGCATATGACAAAGTCTTGTGGAGAATTGAGGTGTATCAAAACTAATTAGCTGCCAATTCAATTGTGTTGCGCGCCACATGCTGACCCGCTGAAGGAGTTATTCAATTGCACGTCCATTAGCCATGGCAGACAGTTTTTCTTGCTCCCATCAGAGGTGCGAGAAAAAATAAAAATAAAAAAGTAGTTCCTGAACTTTGGACACCCATTCATGGTGTTTAGGAGGGTTTAGCTGTTGTGTAGCTAAACCCGCAGACGACAGGCGCCTTAACTAGCAATGGGCGTCTGATTGGAGTAATAATTAAATAGCTCTGATAGATTGCTAAAGACGCCCAGGAGTGGGCGCAAAAACAACGTAATAGGACCCTTAGGGGTAAATTGGACCAATCTATACTCCAATGTATATCATCATCCCAGTATCCCCTATGGATGAATGAGAAATTTACCAAAGCTTCTAAAACAGAGAATTGGTGATGTTGTCCATCGCAACCAATCCGATGCTTTCTATCATTTTCTAAAAGGCAATAGATAAATGATAGACAGCATCTGATTGGTTGCTATGGGCAACATCACCAAGTCTCTGTATTAGAAGCTTTAGTAAGTGTACTCCTTAAAGTGAATCTAACCAGAGACCAATGCTTTGCTCACTGTATATTTCAAGTAATTAACCAATACCGCTTTCAGATCGCAAATGTTGGGTCGCACCCAGTAATTGGAAACAGGTCCTTCCCGGGTGCGACCTGGCAATGGACCCTGAGAACTGGATTCCCGTCCCATCGGGGGTGTTGACGGCGGCGGCATTAGGGCGGAGCTAGGAGATGAGATCATCTCCGCACCGCCTCTCCCTATGCTGTGAACAGGTACTGGGTTGCCTTGAACCTAGTAACACGTTCACACTGCGCCTGACCTGGGAATAACCCTTCTTTATTCCCGGGTTGAATTAGGCAACCCTGGAATTTGGGAGTGACCCTTTCAGACCACACAGCGACCCGGCAATTTACCGGGTCGATACCGGGTTATTTGTGCGGTTTGAAAGGGGTATTAGTGCTTACAAACCCTCCTGTATTTTTCTGATTCCAAATCAGTTAAGACATTGGTGTACTATTAGCCACTGAGAACCTCTCTCTCTTACTGGTGAATTTTGACAACGTGAAACATAAACCTATAACTTCCTCAAGACAGACGGAAGTGCTAACTTAAATGACCAATCATCTATCGACTTAAATGTCATTCAGAGCGACAAATGGTTAATTTAGGATTTCATCTCCACTAAGTACCCACATTTAGTTATCCCCTAAAATTGCAACGTCAAGTCAGACACGCAAGTTAATCTTCACATTAACCATCCCTACCAAAATAACCACCTCAATCATGTCACTGACCTACGCAGAGTTTATAGGTTTCATTAACTTGAAATGTATCACACTGCAGACATTGCTGGTGTGGAGAGAGTTAAGAGACAACCACGCAGGCGCTTCATACCGATACAAGTTATCATAGGAAATGGCCTACAGTAAGTGCAATCCGGAGAATTCAAAGTGGAAATCCCTAAGTAGCCTCATCCCACACTCATTAGTAGCCCGGTAACCCTCTAACCTCCTACTGACACCAACAATTATAGCTTACAACCCTTTTACCAATATACAGGAGTAAACAGATCTGGGCTTAATCCCTTTAACACTGTCCAATGTGACACAAGAAACACAGCAAGAGCCAAGTATACATTGTTATAAACCCCCATGCATCCGTCGATAATTCTGCACACATGAAAATGTCAATTTAGATTTGATTGATCAAGTATGGGGCTGAAATCTGACTGCAGAAGGCTTCATTAACCCTGATCAGCAGTGTGACTATGCAGATGTTGATATGATCACTTGCAAACATGTCTTCTAAAGGGAGGTACACATGGGAGATTTCTCCAGATGTGTGCTAAGTAATCCATCACAGGGCTTAATACAGACCTGATTGTTGCTGTGCGTTTTCGCACAGCAGCCGATCAGGTCTGAACTGCGCATGCGCCACAGTGCATCGGCGCATGCCAGACAACCGAAGGGCATCTCAGCCCTGTGATCGACTCTGCCTGATTGAAAGGCAGAGGCGGTCGCTGGGCGGGCCGGCGGCATTTGACCGCCATTTTAGGTGCGCAGTCCGGGCAACGCAGACATGCCCGGACTGTGCGAGGGGCAGGCCGTGGCGGCTGCGTGACGTCACACGCAGCTTCTGCTACCTGGACATCGACAAGTAGCTCCCTGACAGCACGCATGAGCTGCACTAGTAGGAAGTTACTCTTCAAATACAAAAGCATTGCCACGGTGCAATGCTTTTGTACTTGTGTGGCGGGATAGGGGGCCTGACAAGCCCTGTGCTGGCCCCCCCCACCACCATGTCAGGGAAGCCGATCATAGATGTGCTAAATTTAGCACATCCACGATCAGGTCTGCACACATCTCTACCCCCCCCCCGCGCTCATGTGTGCTGAGCGAGGGGGGGGGGGGGGGGTAGAGGGAACACTAATGCATAATCTAGAGCCGGTGATAGCGATGCACATAGCTGTCACAGACACCCCTACACACGGAGCGATGTGTTCTTAATTTCTAAGCAATCTGGTCAGATTGCTTAGAAATTAAGTGATCACCGCTCCGTATGTACCCCCCCCCCCCCCTTTAGTCCGTCCTGTACTCTTTATCTAAATCTAATCTGGTACAATCATACAAATTAGGTCTATAAAGGACAAGACTGGTACATAAAACCAACAGGTGCAGTACAGTGTAACGTATGCCTGCTGATTTCACAGTGGGGACAGCAAGTTTGTATGTTTCATATGGATGGTATTCCTGCAAGGCACAGTGATGTCACATGCTCGAAGAGAAAGGATTTGCATGAATAGTCTTTCATTTGCTGTAACCACTGTGCAAGTAACTTTGAAAAAGCAATCTGCATTTTATCAATCGGTCCCTAGTACTCCTGTAGGCTTGGGGTATGGGAAAACGCACATAATAGAGACCAGAGCCTCAAGCAGAGCTCCAACCATAGCACAATGGAATGTTCTTACAAATGGCCAAAAGGAAGCAGCTTTAGGCCTGACTTAAAAATACTTTATATAACACTTCCTGCATACATTGACGAGAGGCTGAGAATCAGAAGAACGATCGTCGCCCTAGGAAAGGTTGGGGTGACTTACTAAAGGGACCCTGAAAACCCTATATTCCCAGAGTGCATTGTCTTCACACACTGCACTTTGTGAACAACTGCATTCAACTTAGGCTTTCAGATGGGTTCACAGTGAACGCCCACTAATTCCCTGTACATTAAGTATACCAGCATTGTGTGTTTGCATCCCACCCGAACATGCCAGGACATTGCACCTGGTTCAACTGGTGGTAGAATAAATAAGAAATTACATTCTTGGAGACAGAGGATGAAAGACATGACTTGCAGTTACTCCCAAGTGTCCACGTCAGAGAAAGGTTCTTGCTACACCTGGGAGCTGCCCAGGTGTGCGTAGATCAATCATATGAGTCCAGAACAAGCAACTTAAATATAAACTTTTAGAAAGCAGTTTTTCTGAGGTTAAATTCATGGTGTAGAGAAAACATTTGTTAAAAAAAAAAAACCCACACAAAAACACCACAACCAACTGTATATAACAGCATATAAAGTAGGGTGACCAGAATATCCCCTTAATCTGGGACACCTATGATTTACACAGGTTCTGTCGCTGGCTAAACGCTAGCCTGAATTTCACCTGGTTTTAGCCAGCCACAGAACCTGTGTAAATCATATGTTTTTCAGATTAAAGGGATATTATGGTCACCCTATAAAAAGCGACGACTGCAATTTTGTGACTAACCAGCTGCAATGACCTGGCATGCTCAGATGGGATGTAAGACATACAGTGCTAGTTTATTAGACATATGCCATGCTTCAATACCAGCTCCTAGTGAATTGATGAGCTTAGTATCTGCTCAATCCATAAAATTGGAGCCGGCGCTCTGCAATGGAAACTTTATAGTCACATACCTCCCAACATGACCCCTTCAAGGAGGGACAAAATACTGTGTTCTTGGACTTCCCTCTTAATTTTTAATTGCCGTCACCTGTGTTGAATAAGAAAGGCGTTTCACCATAGGTAATGGCAATCATACATTAAGAGGGAAGTCCTGTAACACAGCAGGTACACACTTTCAGATTACAGGTAGCATGTGCAGATCCAGTAAACGTTCTGATCAGACAGAGCTATCTGATCGGTGTGTAAAGGCCCATATTCACGGGCAGATGTGGGGAGAGATGTGTGCTGAGCGGACCGCTCAGCACACATCTCTCTCCCCGCTCAGCACAGCGCAATGTGTGCGGGGCCCGCTCATTTCACCCAGCGGGTGAAAAGAGCGACCTACTAGATTGAGCCAATCTAGCAGCAGCGATAGTGACGCGCGGGACTGCACATCGCTAATGCTGTGTGGGGTACACACGGACAGATCATGCTTAAAATCTATGCAATCTAGTCAGATTGCTTAGATCATAGGTTCTCAAACTCGGTCCTCAGGACCCCACACAGTGCATGTTTTGCAGGTGACCCAGCAGGTCCACAGGTGAATTAATTACTCACTGACACATTTTAAAAAGGTCCACAGGTGGAACTAACTATTTCACTTGCGATTCTGTGAGGAGACCTACAAAACATGCACCGTGTAGGGTTCTGAGGACAGAGTTTGATAACCTGTGACTTAGATTATCGCTCCGTGAGTACCCCCCTTAAGAGCTGCGGGAGGGGACAAAACCCCCCACCTCATTGGGATCTGTCGGGGTGCTGCTGCCGGCATTCTGCCAGTCAGTATTTCAACCGGCTGAATATCGATACCATTCCCTATAGAACAGCTCCCTAAAGTCAGTGTGTAAGTAAAATGGAGAATTTCCCACAAGCATTAAACCTGCAAGAAACTAGTTTATGAGAAAGGATAGGCGGTGTTCCCAGAAGTGATCTCTGATGATGTATCCAAATAAAACAGCAGACTACTAAAGTGACGTTTATGATCAAATTTAAAGGACCCGTATCAAAAGATTCTTATACGATTGAGGGAAAGAGAGGAGTTCAAGTTTAAGTCTCCAGATCACCGTCTAGGAGGAGACAATACTAAAGTTCACCCCCACTGTGTATATAGGACCACATACAGACAGCTTATAGAAGAACAAAGCCACACAAAAGGGGAACATACATTTAAGACATTCCATGGCCAGTTGGGCAAAAACACAAAGGCTTCTACATCAGGAGAGACTACGCCACATAATTAAAAACCTGCAGCTAGCTGAATACTTATCCATATCATAGCCAACATTAATAGAGATGGGAAGGCAAGAGGCTACTTTAGCATCCACCCCAGGCATTCACACCTCCACTCATTACAATGTGCACTAACTGCAATTATAGGAACTAGCTACCCTGCATATAGGCCAGTAAAAGTGCTGTTGTAGATCATGTTTTCCTGGACAAAATCATACAATGTAAAAAATAGTGCCACTGAATTATTTTTATAGTCAAGGGGTTATGGATACAAACTTTGCTCAATCTTGTCTTGTGGGTCCTGACGCAAAGGGGTTTACAGAAAGCACATTGTTTAAGTCACTCCACAGTCCAAATGTTTCCACAATGAATAGGATAGGAGCAGCGCACAGCAGGAGCAGTGATTAAGGGGTCTGGTTTAGCCTCACTGCTGTGAAAGAAAGATGAATATTTGTAGCCTGGGGGCGCAGAAAAAACTTAAGAGACAGGAACAAAAGGTCAAGAATGTTGTAGGGGGAGGGTAAAGGTGGGGGTGTAGGGAAGGGTATAGGTGCTATACAGGAGAAGTTTGCAAGCAGGATTACTGACAAAGCACAAAACACACTTTCATGAAGAGCTTATGAGTGAATCATGACCTTTGTGCGCATAATATTTGCCAACTTAAATCTGTCTTGTCCCATCTCCTAGTGCTGCAGCAGAGCCCTCACAGCGAAGGTGTAGTGTCTGAATTAGCTGGCAACTCAGAAATCAGCAAGAAATATAACAATCTGGGGTTATCACTGTGACAACAACCATGAACATAAAGGTTAGGAACAGTGGTGTATGTAACTGTACTCACTGCTAGATCAGCCCCAGATAAATAAGTTTCCTGACAAAGACCATCAGAAAAGGGGAGGGGGGCTTTAAACTTTAGCCCACTAAACTCTGGGTCACAGAACAGAGTGCCTTTCACACATTCACATACAGATTAATACAAAATTTCAAGCTTCTACATGCACGAGAAGAACGTGCGGAAAGGGTAATGGGCACATTTAGGGCAATATGCACATCTTTTAAAACTCTATGGGGTCGATTCTATTCGGCAACTAATGAATAGCGCCGGGAATTAGCTCCCGATGCTATTCAATTCAGCAACTAGTTACGTCGGCGATGGCCCGTTCTCGCCGACAAAACAGGTTGAATTGTCGGGAGAACGGGCATTCTCCGACTTAACTCCCCGGCGCAAGGCTGATTCCCGACAGAATCAGCCTCGCGCCGGCCGCGAGGCAGCACTTTTGTCGGGTTTCTCTTCTCATCCCCCGGGGATGAGAGAAGAATTCCCGACAATTGCAGGTAATTAGTTGCTGAATTGAATAGCGTCGGGAGCTAATTCCCGGCGCTATTCATTAGTTGCCGAATAGAATCGACCCCAATAATTGCAAGTGCCAAAAGCTTACGTTAAAGGACTAGTGCTCTGCAATACATGGCAAGATGCACATTTAAGAGGACGTGGGATTATTTACATGCTATGACAGACGCACATTGAAGCATGCCATGTGCAAAAAAAAAAAAAAAGTGTATGATGTACACAATGTGAAGATAAGATACATTTATATAACACCAATCACACATTAAAAATAATCAGACTGCCGCTCACAGATATCCAAGTGTTGCATATCAAGTTAGTTATGTCTTGTAAAGTAGATTTGTCGCATCACCTTGTGATTAAGACGCACATTGGAGAAAAAAAAGCCATGGCACGTCAAGAAGGGATATTTGGTGCAATTGCAGCAATAGGGTATGCAGAAACATCTGTACAAACAGAGTCTACTTGCATTCCTACAGAGAACATAAGCAACAGGGGACATAGTACATTTTTAGGATTTTACTTCTTTACAGAAATCCTAAGTTAACCAGGACTAATGATGTATATACACTAGGCGATATATCATTACTGCTGATGAAGGATATATCACCCTAACATCTGTAAGTTTGTTGACCCAATACATCTTCAAATTATTGGGTCAATTCTATTCAGCGACAGTTGAATAGCGCCGGGAATTAGCTCCCGACGCTATTCAATTCAGCTCCAGTTAAGTCGGCGATGGCCTCGCCGACTTAACAGGTTGACTTGTCGGGAGAACGGGCATTCTCCGACTTAACTCCCCGGCGCAAGACTGATTCCCGACAGAATCAACCTCACGCCGGCTGCGCGGCAGCACTTTTGTCGGGTTTCTTCTCTCATCCCCCAGGGATGAGAGAAGAATTCCCGACAAATGAGGGCCACTCGTCGCTGTATTGAATAGCACCGGGAGTTAGCTATTCAATTGTCAGTGAATTGAATCGACCCCATAGGGTTGTATTCAATTCTTATTGGATCCTTTCCGACGGAAAGGATCTGACAGTGCACAAAGTCGGATTGACATTGTCGGAAACGGGGCTAAAACGGTTGTCGGATTTGGCCGCGAATCAGACAAAACACATGGATCCACGGCTAATCCACCGATCCACGTGCTTTCCGAAAAGTCAAATTTTCTGACTTGTCGGATAAACGGGAGTCAGATTGAATAGGTAGAAATCTGGATTCGACCTTAAACTCCTGTTTTTCCGACAAGTCGGGAAGTCCGACTTGAATTGAATACACCCCATAGTTGTACATTTGGCACACATTTTATTACCATTGTGTTCTAAGGAGGTCTGGGACTCAAGGTCGACATCAATTGGTCAACACACATTAGGTCAACACCTGAAATATGTCGATACGGACAAAAGGTCGACATGGGTTTTTTAATGTTTTTTTGGGTCATTTTCGACATAATGTGACTGGGAACCCGATTTAGTGCACTGTGTCCCCACACTCTGCTACCGCTGCGCTCCGCACAGGTTACTATTCCCAATCGTAGTCCAAGTGGATCGTAAAGTATGAAAAAGTTACAAAAAAAAAAAAAAAAGTGAAAGACTCATGTCGACCTTTTGTCCATGATGACCTATTTCTGGTGTCGACCTGGACTCCAGATACCGTTCTAATGGGCCAATACAATTTTATTTGGGAGTCTAATTTTTCCCATCTAAACGGGACTGTTTAGATGCTCAGTTGTTGTTTGGGAGCTCATGCATATGGCGCATGGCGAGCGAAAACAGACAGGGATTAGCTGCATAAAATGGTTAAACCTGGATAAAGTCCTGCTTTGGGCACTCAAACTCCCATTTGGATGCCCAAAATGCATACCCTCCAACATTTTACACAGAAAAATCGGTACAAATCCGAAAAGGGGCGTGGCCGCGTGTAAAGGGGGGCGTGGCCATGCCCCTTTTCCTATACTTTCAATGGAAGTTTGGAGAGGCAAAAATCGGTACAGACCATGAAAAAAAGGTACTGTACCTATTAAAAAGGTACAGTTGGAGGGTATGAAAATGCCGACTTTCTTCTCACACCCGAGGAGGCTGCGAGGAGTTTCCCATGGCAACCAGTGGTGAGGTAATATTTATAAAGTGAACTCTATAAAATGTTATGTAGCAGCTGATTGGTTGCCACTAGACCAGTTTCCCAAACTCCTCCTTTACAGTCCAGATTTTAATGATATCCATGTCCAGGTTAAATCAAACTGTCATAAGTACTAATAACCACCTGTGCTCCAGCAAGGATATCCTTAAAAACTGGACTGTAATAGCAGAGCTTGGGCAACTGCACAACACAGTAAAAGCTGATCCCGAGCACTAAATTGTAGTAACCCAAAAGCATCTAACAAACTTCAAATATATAATACAGGAGATATGGAAATGGAGGGGTTAAGGTCAAAATAAAGGAAACGATTGGCAATATCTCTACACCAGGGATTCCCAACCACGGTCCTCAAGGCACACCAACAGTGCAGGTTTTAGTGATATCCAGGCTGCAGCACAGATGGTTAAATCAAAATAACTGAGGTACTAATTAAGTCACCTGTGCTGAAGCCTGGATATCACTAAAACCTGCACTGTTAGTGTGCCTTGAGGACCGTGGTTGAGAATGCCTGCACTACACATTATGGAGCAGCTATCAGCCATCACCAGACGTAGGCAATGCGCGCGTCTCCAAGCACGCAGCATCCCGGCTCCCCATCTCTGATATTTAAACGCAGCCTCTGACACTTTCCCGCACAAAGGAGCCAGCCAGTGACTGCTACATGGAACCACGCTGTAATTAGTGAGGGATATTAGAAAAAAGTATGCTGAGCTCATACAGTACACGGGCATATACACAGCGCTGTACATCAGGCACTTCAGCTCGGTACACAGTAGCCGGACCCCATACCTTGCGCCGTACACCCACTACTCCTTTACCCCTCCCAGGACACAGTGCCCGGAGTGCTGGGAACAGAGCATGCACACAGACAGGGCGATTGCAGCCGGAGCCCTCTGCAGCCCGGCTCCATGCACCCACTACTCCTTTACCTCTACGCAGTTTAGCAGCGGCTCCTCTCCGGCTCAAGGTAGCGACATAGACAGCAGCAGCGCCAATCCTGCGATCAGACAAAGGCAGCATGGGCTGTCACGTGAGGCAACATCCAGCCGGCAGGGTTTTGTTACATGGGGGGTGGTGATCACAAAGTGAAGGGTCTCCCCTCAGCCCCCTCCCACCAAGTTTAGGATTTGGGAAGCTCTAGACAAAGGGGAGTAACCCTCCCCCCTCTGCTGCAGCGCTGTGTCCTATGTACATCGCGCCTTGGTGGTAGTAGCGGCAGCAGGAGCCCCCGGGCAATGGGAGGTAACACCCTGCCCCCCTCCCGTGCTGGAGGTACCTATTACTCCTCCAACTATTCACTGTATACATCAACCTTGTTATATAATAATGTAAAAGCACATTGTACAGCTGCGCCCACACTCCCCTCACAGCAGGACATTGTGCTGCGTAGGGTGCCATTGCTTTAGTTACTATCCACAGTAAATGCAATGGTAATATTGATTACTGATGTAAGATATAATAATGGAATAGGGTGCTTGTGAAATACATAATTAATAATACCCATTTTAATGCTTAAAGCTAGCCATACACCTAGTTGGCTGGTTGGAACGAAAATCTGATAATGCATGGACGCAAATGGTGATCAACCACTTAGCTGGGTACACACTGGGCGACCTCCCCTAGTTAGCAATCAGCGATCTAGTTAGCAATCAGCGCTATATCGCTGATTGCTAATTAGGGGAGATCGCCAGTGCATACACGCTGAAAGATATTGATGAGTGATATCGTTCAGTGATCCCCTGCACTGGGTTCACTACGATATGCCGGCGGTCGGGCGCCCAGCATACCGGCGCCGGGAGCCCGACCGCCGGCTTACCGACAGTGTGGCGAGCGCAAATGAGCCCCTTGCGGGCTCGCCACGCTACGCGCGCCACACTATTTTATTCTCCCTCCAGGGGGGTCGTGGACCCCCACGAGGGAGAATAAGTGTCGGTATGCCGGCTGTCGGGATCCCGACAGCCGGCATACTGAAGACCACCCCCTGCACTCCCTGAACATGCAGCTCAATGATATAGTTAAAGTTGAGCTACATGTTTGTAGATAATGCCTGAATGAGAACGGGTGCACGCATCGTTCGGGCATACACACTAGACCAGGGGCGGCCAACCAGTCAGAGACAAAGAGCCTAAAAATATGTGTTAGGTACGTCAAAGAGCCGACATCGAGCCGAAGGCGCACATGCAAAAATGGGGTTTGGCCTTGTGCCTTCTAGGCCACGCCCCTGGTATAAAATACATTGAAAAGGCCAGATCCAACATAAAATACATTGAAAAAGCCACTTCCACATAAAATAATTGTAAAAGCCAGATCCACATAAAATATATTGAAAAATCCAGATTCACATAATACACTTTAGCTCCTCCGTGTGTCACTCCAACCAGTACCCTCTTGTCACTCCAACCAGCACCCTCCTGTCACTTCAGCCAGCACCCTCATGTGTCACTTCAGCTTCCCCCAATTCATGCCATTGCAGCAGCCCCTTAGGTGTACTCTGTTTGCTGGTGGGTGTCTCATCTCTATTATCTGGCTCCCTCAGTTCAAAGTCCCCGTAGTGCTGCTGCGTGTTTTTCTGGAGAGCAGTAGTTACCGGATCTGTTGTGGTCATGTGACTTCGTGTGTTAGGAGCCACATTTGAAGAAAGAAAGAGCCGCATGTGGCTCAAGAGCCACAGGTTGGCCACCACTGCACTAGACGATATGAACAATAGATCTTTTAAAAAAAGTCCCAAACGTCGATAAACAATCAAACAATAGTTTGGTGCAGTTTCTATCCTCATGGCCTTGTTTTTATGTCTAGAAGCTTATATCTGGTGTTTTTTTTCCTTAGAATTTGCTTACTTGATGCACGCAGGTTAAGAAGCTTGAAGATTGGGACTAAATATTTCCAGCTGTTTTACCTAATTTGTCACCTATGAAAACACAAGGGAAGCAATAACGCTATAGTGCACAGATCCACTGTGTCACTACAAGAGCCCTTCACAGCAGTCAAGCAGTGTTACTTGATTAAGGTAACTATGCTAAAAGCTAGCATTTTTTTGTACAAATCCTGCATTTGATACCTGATTTGCCTAAAATAGCTAGGATTGCCCAATAATTGTACAATAATAATTTTTTAAACAGAAACTTTACTTGTCAATGACTGCGTTGGCATTCAATGACGGAATGTAATATCATTGGCCAGCTTGAGCATTGCTTTCCGTGCAACCCTGTATTTTGGCCCATGCTCCTGGCAACTTGATTAATTGCAGCTCTGTGTTTTCTTGTGTGGCAAAGCTGACTACATGACCAGGCATACACAACATGAACGAGTGTATCTTGAGTGGACAATACTATCAGGTAATCAGTGGATAATCCAACAAACAATAAAACAACAAGAAACAAGTTAGAATTTGTGCAATGTTTTGTCTAATGCTGTTTAGAATATGCACAATTTACCCCAGTATTTTATTGTATTGCATATATGCTTCAGTTATGTCTTTTTAGACCTAAGGGGGTAATTCAGACCTGATTGCTCACTAGCGTTTTTTGCAGCGCTGCGATCAGGTCAGAACTTCGCATGCATATGCACCACAATGCGCAGACACTTTGCACTGGTACAAAGCGGATTGTTGCTATGCGATGGGTTTTACAAAGAATCCATTCGCACAGCCGTTCACAAGGAGATTGACAGGAAGAGGGCATTTGTGGGTGACAACTGACCGTTTTCAGGGAGTGGTTGGAAAAACGCAAGTATCAATTCCGGCCCCAGACATGCTGAAGTGATCGCAGCGGCTGATTAAGTCCTGGGCAACTCAGAAACTGCACAAAGTTTATTTGTACTGCTTGGCTGCACATGCGTTTGCACACTTGCACAGCTAAAATACATTCCCCTGTAGGCAGTGACTATCTGATCGCAGTGCTGCAAAAAACTGCTAGCGAGTGATCAGGTCTGAATTAGGCCCTAAATGAGGTGAGACTACTTTAGAGAAGCGTGGTGGGTGTTTTGTATAGTCTTCCCAGTAGAGGCGTGAAAGAGTAAAGCTGGGTCCACACTGGAGCAACACGCGTTCGTTCCGGCATCGTTCCACGGGAAGCGGCGAGCAGAAATATGTGGGGGGGGGGGGGGGGGTTCTTAGGCTATTCGCTCCCAAACGGAACAACAACTGAATTGCTCTGCCGGGCGTCCAATGGAAATAACTGCGGACACAAATACTTAAATCTCCCCCAACTGATACATGTTATATGCACCTGTGCACCAGAATTGGTTAGATTGGAGCATTTACTGGGGAACTGTAGGATTAAAATATGTGGTATTTTAAGTATATTTGAATATAACATTTTTTAAACTAGGTAATTTGGGTGAATTCTGATATATTTCCACTTTATCACAAGGTTTGTGGGGACAAGTGCAAGTTGCAGGGTTCTGCTGAAAACTCAGAGTGTGACTAATAAACATTACAAATTAATAGCTTCACATTTTCATGGCAGGGGAATGGTTAATTCTCTGCTCCTTATCTCCACCCCATTTGTCTATTAGTCTGCTATTTATTTTTATTTTTCCAAAACCCCTCCTCTCTCTCTCTTTCTTAACAATCCCTCCTTTTTTCCAAACCAGCCCCCCTCTGTTCCATAACCCTCTGTCACTTCCTGGGGCCTCCGGACCTGAAATCTAAAACCTGCAGGGAGAGAGAGGGAACCAGGGCAAAAAGAGAGGGAATTGGGGACAGTGTCGCCAAACAGACACCATGGGGATGTTTTACTAGACAAAGGGTTATGTCTTACCTAGGCTCTGTGCCAACCAGCACTCTCATCATTCCACAACTCTCTTTCTCTCTCTGGTTAAATCATTTGCACTAATCAAAGCGAGTCACTATTTTAATCCATTTCATGTTTGCTACTTGTATTACAGGGATGTGATGCTTGAATTCAATAGGCACACAAGTGTCACTCCTCGGTAGTGCTGGTACACTACACACCCCAAAAGCAGTCTGTACGTATTACAAGCACCATGATTACCCAAACCAAGCTGACACATAGTGGCACCACAGCAGCGCAAAGTCACTTCCCTCATAGTGAAATTGTGGACACTGCTGCACATAGGCAGGAATGGCTTTAAAGATAACACACTGATTTTTATTTTTTGTCCATCAATAAAAAAATGCAGCAACATTCTATTAGCATGTGAATAGATTCTTACAACCTGAAGATCTTCTTTAAACAGATGGCAAGTTCGTGAGTACCCAGTAAAGAATAGTCTTAAGGGGGGTACACACAGAGCGATAATCTAAGCAATCTGACTAGATTGCTTAGATTTTCAGCAAGATCGCTCCGTGTGTAGCCCTAACAGCGATAGCAATGCGCAGCCCCGCGCATCGCTATCGCTGCTGCTAGATTGGCCTGCATGCAGGCCAATCTAGCGGGTCGCTTACTTCACCCGCTGGGTGAAGTGAGCGGCCCCCCGTCTCCCCCCGCACGCTCAGCACAGATCGCGCTGTGCTGAGCGCCGGGAGAGATGTGTGCTGAGCGGTTCGCTCAGCACACATCTCTCCAGCATTGGGCCGTGAGTACTGGCCTTTAAGGGCCCTACAAACTGCGCGATGCGCCGCCGAGCTGCCCGACGGCGGATACGGCCGACGGGCGACCCGGCGGGGGGGGGGGGGGGGCAGTGACGGGGGGAGTGAAGTTTCTTCACTCCCCCATCACCCGGCGCCATAGCAATGCATGTAAATATGGACAAGATCGTCCATATTGGCCTGCATGCACAAGCGACGGGGCACCAGCGATGAACGAGCGCGGGGCCGCGCATCGTTGATCGCTGGTGCCTCCACACTGAAAGATATGAACGATATCTTGTTCATTAATGAACTAGATCGTTCATATCTTTCACTCATGTCGCCCAGTGTGTAGGGCCTATTAGGTCACCACTAGCAACATATTTTATATTGTAACAAAGAGTATGCCCAATAACAAATAATTATGACTGAACAATTAATTACAGTTCTTGATTACCACAAGGCAAGGCATGCAGACAGGTCTACAATGCACTTTTGTTGCAGGCGATAGCAAAATAGCTGTTAATTACAGATAAAATATACAGATTATAAATAATTACTAGTAAACCCCATTGCTTGAAATCTAGCAAAAACTTTTTGTGTGTTCTACAATGCATTTATCTAAAGTTTACTGTATCTTGACAGTTGACTGTATCCCAAAAGTGTAAAGGGTCGATATATTTGAAAAATATGAGCAATGTCGTTTATAAATGAACGATAAATCGTTCATATCATTCAGTGTGGATGCTTGAACGATGTTCGTACCCGCAATCGTTCATCGTTGAACAATCATCGTTAAATCTGCCAGTCAATTTGGACGATATAGATGTCTGTACTGGGTCTACTATGGTATCAAGTGGCACCCGTCTGTACTCTCATATCGTCCAAATTGGCAATCTATATCGTCCAGTGTGTAGGCTTTAAATCGTTGGTGAAAAAAATCGACCATCGATAATACTAATAATATCGCCAACATCGCCCAGTGTGTAGTCCCCTTTAGAAAGAATTAATTGGGCCAATTCAATTGTTTTACCCCACGGCTACCACTAGGGGGTGCAAAATGGAGCAATTACGTTTTTGCTCCGTTTAGACACCCAGTAGCTGCAGTGCTGCCATTTCTTCTCACAGCCTCCTGAGATGCGAGAAGAAATGTGTGTCAAGTCGGCACTTTGGGACTTTAGACGGGTTTAGCAGTTTTAAGCAGCTAAGCACTGTCAGTTTGGGCGCCCAAGCAACAATTGAATTGTGACAATTTGGGTAGCTAAACAGTCCCGTTTAGTCAGGATTTTTAGACGCCCAAAACAATTGAATCAGCCCCAATTATATCAACTGAATTTAGGGCAGAAAAAAATAGCAATTTACAGCTCAAAGGGGAAAAGATTGCGCCCCCCACTAAATTCTTTTCGACGGGAAAAAAACACAACTTTGACGCATTATTCCTCAAGAACCTGACCACTTCTCAAAATCCTTATTGCACATCTACATCACACACCCTATTGAATAACACCTGAACCATCACAATCGGTGTTGTCATTGCGGAGTACTTGTTCTCACAAAAAATAGCTTAGTCAATGAAATATATAGATAAATGTTCCTTATGTGTATGGTCGAATGCTAGTTTTATAAACTATCAATAGGTCTGCAGAAAATTGCTCTTTTATAACTACCCTTGACAGGTATCAGCAGAAAATTTCTCTTTTACAACTACCTTTAACATGCATCAGCTAGCCTATGTATTAATAATTGCAGTAGTGCCACAATAGACTTTTTCATTTTTAATGAAAGAATCTTCGCTATATACTAAATGTAACTCGCAAGGATAGTGGTTGCAATAACTGCGTCATTGCGAGTTGCATCCCAGCCACATTGGAGGATTTTTTTAACATTTTCGAGCAAAGCGGAGGCTGCTGGAGAGAGATCATAAGATCCCTCTCCATTGATATTGCTTGCATAGGCATAAAGATGGGCCAAACTCCAAAAAGCAAAGTTTTTTTTACATAGGGGTCAGACAGTACTACCCATTTATTATAATGGGGGCTGCGGTCTGCAGTGCTAATTAGCCTTTTTAATGAAATTTCTGTGATACTGTATATTTAGCATTAGACTGCTAGTACAGACTGGGATAGATACATGGGTAAATTTACTAAGGTGGGAATTTTTTAGAACTGGTGATGTTGCTTATAGCAACCAATCAGATTCTACTTTACATTTATCTAGCTGCTTCTAGAATCTGGTTGCTATGGGCAACATCACCTGTTCTAAAAGAAAACTCCCACTTTAGTAAATTTACCCTATAATGTTATGCAGAAATTGCAGTTTCTAATTTTTTTTTTTTTAAAGCTTGAATAGTAGACCTCTAAAGATCTGCAGTTCATGGGCAATCTGCGTTCCTACAGAAAACTTTGTATAGGAAACCCTTTGCTGTCTGTCCCTTTACTTGCAACAATTCTTAGAACAACATATGGAACAAAGTAATGACCAGACTCACAAACTGAGGCTCATCTATCATCATCTGCTGTGATGTGTGCATATCGTCCCTCTGCGTACACAATGAAAATTCTCCTCCCAGCCAGGTATCATGCATTGAAGTTCCTGCCTCATGGTGATTTAAAGGTCCTTTTGTTATGTCACTTAACGTGACAATCATTGAGGATAAACATTTTGACCAATGTAACGCCTATCCACGAAGCACGTGAAAGAGAGATCCTTTCCATGTCTAAAATAAAATGCCTGCAAAGAACCTCAGCATTGCTATATATATATATATATATATATATATATATATATATATATATATATATATATATATATATAAAATAATAGACCGGCACTCGCATAAATAATGAAATTTTGCCCGATGCCCTCAACAGCTGTGATAGCAGACACATGTGAAAAGGAGAAGCGGCACTCACGACTTGCTGGAAATGAATACAGCACCACAAGGATTCGTTTCAACGTTTCAACGTTTCAATTCCTAAGAATTTTCCTCAGGATACAAACAGACAAACAGGATGTTTGTTTGTATCCTGACAAAAATTCTTATGAATCGAAACGTTGAAACGTATCCTTGCGGTGCTGTATTCATTTCCAGCAAGCCGTGAGTGCCACTTCGCCTTTACACACACACACACACACACACACACACACACACACACACACACACACACACACACACACACACACACACACACATATTGATATTGATATTTAAAGCTTTAAATATATTTCTCTTGCTTAAATGTGCAAAATACAATATAAAGCAGTGCTCTTCATGCTCGAGGAGCAAGTTTATTCCAAGCATTTAAAACTAATGAGCTTTATCCTGAGTTTTGCAGTCTTTCCGGAAAACTAAGAGTTTCCATGACTGAATCATACGGGATGTAACATGCTGTCTTGGGCATACTCACTAAACAGCATTATGAAAGTGGAAAAGCACGCCCTTCATTAGTGGAAACTGGTTAGTTTTCCTCCTAAAACGCTGCTCGATTAAACTTTTATCTACAGTATGTCTTCAGTGAATCATGAAAGTGAGGTGACCTGGGCTGTCTCTTCTCCCTGTGTGTGAATATATCCATGTGGTTTTTACTTATTGAAAGACCCAATTCTTTACACCTTACGTTGTAATGTGTTGATAAAATATTTATAAGCTTGATGCTTTCCCTATATTCCAGAAAAGCGCAGTTATAAAACAGGTAAGAAGTTGCTGCATTGTAAGTACAATAAACAAAGTGTATACACTATTGCAGTAATAAGTGTTGTCACATTTCTCTTTACAGTAGAGCTACTGTGCCTGAGACCAGAGCTCTGTATTCCAGAAGTTCTCCTTTGTGTGATAAAGAGTACAGCTGGTTGTGCCAAACTTTTACCCCTTAGAAAAAAGTTTGTACCCTCTCTCGCCAGCTGTGAGTACTTGCGTAACAGAATACATTCCTAGACTGGTCTGTTGGCTCATTAACTATTTCAACCTTAAACCTATAATACACATTTGCTAGAAGAACACAGCTGGAGATCACAGATTAGACACAAACTCTCCTCATACAGCAGATGCTGAGACTGCCTTACCTTAGTAACGTGGCACAGTTCAATACCTTCTCACCGACTCCTCTTGTACGAAGGATTATGAGTAAATGTTACACAGGCTTGAGTAGGATGTATTTAAAGATCAGGGTAGGAGCAAATTGTACTAGTACCACCTCCCAATAGTGAGCCCTCCCCTTCCCACCCCTTCTGTAACTTTCTCCTGTGTGATCCATTTCTGCTCCAACTTCTTTTGAATTTGAACAACTTAGTTTTTTGCTTCCCACTGTACTGTGATTCCTTTTGTAGTAAGAACACTCCTCCATAATGACTGTCCGATTTTTAAGCTATGTCTAAATAAATACATATTTAATTATAGATTGTGACAATCAGAAAATTCATAGATTTGCAGATAGGGTGAATGAGTAGGGAAGGCAACAAAATTGTGTTGGTAATGGGTAGACAAATTCTTGTTAGAATATAGGTGGTCATTCCGAGTTGATCGCACATAGCAACTTTTTGCTGCTCGTGCGATCAACTAGACGCCGCCTATGGGGGAGTGTATTTTAGCATAGCAGGGCTGCAATCGCTTGTGCAGCCCTGCTATGCTAAAAACGTTTCAAGCAAAACAAGAGTAGCCCTATACCTACTTACCCTTTGCAACAGATCCAGCGATGCAGGTCCCGGATTTGATGTCAGACATCCGCCCTCAAAACGCCTGGACACGCCTGCGTTTGCTGGACCACTCCTGGTTGACGCCCCGACACGCCTTCCTCCTGTCAATCTTCTTGCGGTCGCCGCTGCAACCGCTTTCCTCGTTCCCGGCGTTGTTGCGTCGCCTGGCAACAGCACGCGTGCGCAAAGCCCACGCCGTGCATGCGCAGTCCCGACCCGTTTGCACCGCAGCGAAGAACCGCTGCGTGCGAATGGGTCGGAATGACCCCCATTGAACTGCTGCGACATACATTTAAAAAATTGCGCCTCACACTCCCTGATTGTGTTTAAAGGGCCTTATTCAGGTTCAGTTGTAAATTTACAAAATCACAGATTGGCCGACTGTGCATGCGCTGCCAATGCATTGCGCGTGTGTGACCTGCAATTTGCGATTCTTCTGCAATTGCATATTGCCGGGATGCGATCGCAGATTGAGTGACAGGCGGTGAGCGTTCTTGGGCATACACATGGGTTTGTAGGGAGTGGATGAGAAAATGCAGGCGTGTCATGGCTGTTTTCGGGGGGGGGCATCTGATAGCTGCAACTTAAAACATAGCACCTGGTGCGACTGCATTCTCATTATCCAGAGTAGCCCTGGGTCAAGCGCAACTGACGATGGTGCTCGATTTTTGCAATACATTCGCAATTCTACGAATGCATTCGCAGAATTGCGAACGCATCGGTGGGCGGCTTGTTCCATGCTGGGTGGACTTGTATCATGCTGGGCCGCTCTTGCTATGCGATTCTCAGCAGTTGCAGTTCTGCTACAATCGCAGAACTGAAGCTGAATAAGGCCCAAAGTTTGCTCTTTGCATTTGCGCTCCAAGGTGAACCATTGTCGATCAAATTATAGTGCTTTTAAATCCTTTTATTTTTACAATATTTAAATTATATTTAAAAAAAAATATTTGACATTATTTTAATTCGAATTGCAAACATTGCTGTATTCGATGTTTGCGCCTATGGGTCGCTGTTCTCAATAATAAACCATTATCATGTCACAATTTAAGCTTGAATATGACTGATCCTGATTGCCAACATAGGAAGTGACTCAAACGTTCAAACCTGTTTGACTGACTTATTCAGGTTTATACCCATTTCAGACATAAGATCCAGGAAATACACAAGTACGACCCAGGTCTATCAACTCCGGAATTTCCATTCAAACTACACCAAAATCACAGGAAATTCCCGGGTAAAATGCGTTCACACTGAAACCGGGTCTGTCCTGGAATTTGGTGTGTATTTAAAGGGGACACTCTCATGTATATTGTTCAGTCTTTGATATTTGTTAATGGCAGGTTTGTGGTTTTATTTTCTACTTAAATACATTTTACTTTAAAGCTGTGCTACTTACTAGGCAATTGTTTTGTATTTTTAATTACTAAGTTGCTCTCACTCACATTTCCCCTCCCACACTCAGCTATCAGCCATAATTACCATTCCTCAATTTCAGATCTGCCCTTCTCATGTGTGAACTTCCTGCAAGTATATAGCATTTTCATAGTCTAGTGCAGTGGTTCTCAAACTGTGTGCCATGGCACCCTGGGGTACTATGGGACAATTGCAGTGATGCCTCAGGTTGGTGGTCCAGGATAAATTCAATGTATTTATTGTCAATGTAATAGGCAAAACCAGTGCTGGTGGCTGTCAGTCGTAAAATATGTGGACAAACAGAAGTGAATCCTGTCCCTCACCACACAATTGAACCTAAAGGGGGTACACACGGAGAGATCCGTGTTTAAAATCTAAGCAGTCTGTTGTGTGTATGCCCCCCAGCGATAGCGATACGTGGCCCCGCGCATCGCTATCGCTGGTGCTAGATTGAGCCTGCATGCGGCTCAATCTAGCAGGTCGCTCACTTCCCCGTTGTCCCCCTCGCTCAGCACATTGTGCTGAGCGGGGGGAGAGATGTCTGCTGAGCGGTCTGTGTTAAGATTGCTCAGCACACATCTCTCCCATCAGTACCCCCCTTATGGATGACATTTAAACATATTTCACTTAATTTAATATTTCTGGTCTAGTGTGTAATAGTCTAAACTAGTGCCATGTTGATTTGCTGAACACAGCCTGACCCCCCTTTCACACTGGGAAGCAAATTACCGGGTGAAGCAGGTACCTGGTAATTTCCAGATAAACACGGGTATTTCTTCTGTGTGAAAGGGTTACCCCGGGTTGAAATTCCTGGGTCATGGACACAGGACTTCGACCGGGTCGTTTATGTTCACACATATCAAAAACCTGGGTCGATGCACGTTCACAGGCAAAAACACAGGTTTCTCTTACGTCCTAGAGGATACTGGGGTTCATTTTAGTACCATGGGGTATAGACGGTTCCGCAGGAGCCTTCGGCACTTTAAGACTTTTCAACTGTGTGAACTGGCTTCTCCCTCTATGCCCCTCCTCCAGACCTCAGTTTAGAAAATGTGCCCGGGAGACTGGCTGCACATCAGTGAAGCTCTACTGAGTTTTGCTGAAAAAGACTTTGTTAGGTTTTTTATTTTACAGGGAAGCTGCTGGCAACAGTTCCCTGCTTCGTGGGACTTAGGGGGGGAAGTAGGAACCAACTTCTCAGTTAGTTTAATGGCTCTGCTTCCGCTGACAGGACACCATTAGCTCCTGAAGGGTACTGAACACAGCCCTTGCCTGGCTGCTGCTCACTCCCACAGCACTGCCGCCACCCCCTAACAGAGCCAGAAGTCAGAAGGCTGGTGAGTATTCACCGGAGACCTGCAGAGAGGGGCCCTCCGGTCATCATGGCGGCATAAAGGTACCAGCGCAGCGCGGGACGCTGCGCAGCAACATGTCTCTCAGTACAGGGTGCAGGAAGGGTGGCGCTCTGAGGGACATAATAAATCCTTACTCTCACTGGCAAAATGTACATACATGTGAGCCGCTGATGTACACTACCCCCGCCAGTATAAATATTACTGTTGCTGAACCGCGCCATTACTGGGGGCGGGGCTTCAGCTCAGAATTGCTTGTAACACTCATTTGGAACCATTTTCTCCTCACAGAGACGCCGGAGCGCTGATCCTACAGGCTGCTTCTCACACATCGCTGATACAAGTACCAGGGTGTTATAGAAGGGGAGGGGAGCACATAAATTATTGAAGTCTGCGTGCTTCACATTGGATATAAAAGCGCTGTTTTGGTATATATGTATATTTATTGTATGTAATACATATAGGGCGCATGGTGTGGACTGGCAATTCCCTCTGGGTCCCTCTGACAGACATTAGTGTAGGTCTGTCCCCATTAGCTCCCGTGTGTGTGAGTGGTGTGACTGTACACGTGTGTATCATGTCTAGAGAAAGTAGTTCCCCAGAGGAACCCATTTTGGAGGCACAAGAGTGTTCTGAGCTTGTGTGGGTCTGAAGAACAGACTAAGCATTGGAGACAGTCTGTGGAAGATGCTTTATTTTCTGATTCACCTACAACGTCCACTCGGGACCCCTCCAGTTCCCAGAAAAGGTCCCTGGCCCAAATTATGCAAAGGGACACTGACACAGATTCCGACACTGACGTCGACACTGGGGATTTGAGGGGGGTAGATCCCAAACTGGCTAAGAGCATTCAATGTATGATAGTCGCTATAAAAGAGGTGTTGGAATTTCCTGACACAACACCTCCACCTGAGGAAAAAGATTATTTTAAATTAAATAAAAAAACAGGTGGTGACTTTTTCTCCGTCTAAGGACTTAAATACCTTTTTTGAGGAATCCTGGGCTAACCCGGAAAAGAAATTTGCTATCCCTAAAAGGTTGCGGGTAGCATACCCTTTCCCTGAAGAGGATAGGCGTAAGTGGGAGTCACCCCCAATGATAGACACCTCAGTCTCTAGGTTGTCAAAGAAAATAATTTTACCTGCCCCAGAGTCAGCTTTATTAAAAGAACCTGCTGACCGCAAATTAAAGACGACTTTAAAGTCCATCTATGTTGCTACGGGTACATTACTCAGGCCCACAATTGCTTCTGCGTGGGTAGGTAACGCAGTTGAAAAGTGGGCAGATAACTTGATTGTTAATATTGACACAGTCGATAAAGATGACATGCTGCAAATTCTAGGTCATATCAAAGACTCTGCAGGTTACTTGGTTGAGGCTATGAAGGACGTAGGCTTACTGGGCTCACGGGCCTCTGCTATGGCGATTTCAGCCCGCAGGGCGCTCTGGATCCATCAATGGAATGCTGACGCAGAATCCAAAAGAAATATTGAGGTGCTCCCTTACAATGGTGAGGCCCTCTTTGGAGAGAAACTAGATGCCATGATATCAACTACTACATCTGTCAAGTCAGCATTTCTGCCATCGGCAGCTGCACCGGCTAAAAAAGTATATCATTCTCATACAGGGGGTCATTCCGAGTTGTTTGCTCGCTAGCTGCTTTTAGCAGCATTGCACACGCTAAGCCGCCGCCTACTGGCAGTTTATCTTAGCATAGCAGAATTGCTAACGAAAGCTTCGCTAATTTTCTCGTAACGATTACTCCGCAGTTTCTGAGTAGCTCCAGACTTACTCAGCCATTGCGACCAGCTCGGTCCTTTTCGTTCCTGGTTTGACGTCAAAAACACACCCAGCGTTCGCCCAGCCACTCCCCCATTTCTCCAGCCACTCCTGCGTTTTGCAACTCGAACGCCTGCGTTTTTCCGCACACTCCCATAAAACGGCCAGTTTCCGCCCAGAAACACCCACTTCCTGTCAATCACACTATGATCACCACAGCGATGAAAAAGCTTAGTTATGCCATGAGTAAAATACCTAACTCTTGTGTAAAATAACTAAGCGCATGCGCTCTGCGAACCTTGCGCATGCACAGTAAGCGACTAATCGCAGTATAGCGAAAATCGGCAACGAGCGAACAACTCAGAATGACCCCCACTATGCAGTCCTTTCAACCCAACAAGTACAAAATGGCTAAAACTACCCCTTTTTTCACAGGAAAGGGGAGAGGAAAAGGTAGAAAACCTACAACACCCTTCTGCAAAAGCCACAGCATGACGCTGGGGCTCCTCTGCGGGAGTGCGATCGGGTGGGGGCACATCTACTATTTTTCAGCCCGGTCTGGCTTCACTCAGACCTGGATCCCTGGATTTTACAGATAATATCCCAAGGTTACAAGTTGGAATTTCAAGATCTTCCCCATGCCGATTTTTCAAATCAGCCTTGCCAGTTTCCGTTCAAGACCGCACAAATGCTCTGAACGCAATACACAAATTGTGTCAAGACAAAGTAATTGCCTTGGTTCCTGCTGAACAAAGGAACCAAGGCTTTTATTCAAGCCTGTTTGTGGTACCGAAGCCGGATGGCTCGGTCAGACCGATTTTTAAACCTAAAATCTCTGAATCTCTATTTGAAAAGATTCAAATTCAAGATGGAATCCTTGAGAGCAGTGATTTTCAACTTGGAAGAAAAGGAATTTCTGGTGTCAGTGGACATCAAGGATGCTTACTTGCATGACCCCATTTACGCGCCACATCAAGCGTACCTGAGGTTTGCGGTTCAGGATTGTCACTACCAATTCCAGACATTACCATTCGGGCTCTCCACGGCTCCGAGAATATTCACCAAGGTGATGGCGGAGATGATGGTTCTCCTTCGCAAACAAGGAGTCAACATAATTCCATACTTGGACGATCTCCTCATAAAAGCGAGATCAAGGGACAAGCTACTCCAGAACATAGCATTATCCCTGAAGGTGCTTCAACAGCACGGTTGGATCATCAACTTTCCAAAATCTCAGTTGGAACTGACAATGAGATTATCATTTTTGGGAATGATACTGGACATCGAGGTACAGGGAATATTTCTACCGGTGGAAAAGGCTCAGGAGATCCAGAACATGGTCAAACAACTTTTGAGACCAAGAACAGTATCAATTCATCAGTGCATTCGCCTGTTGGGGAGAATGGTAGCGGCTTACGAGGCATTACAATATGGCCGTTTCCATGCCAGGGTCTTCCAGTGGGACCTACTGGACAAGTGGTCAGGGTCGCATCTCCACATGCATCAAAGGATAATCTTGTCAGCGAAAGCCAGAATTTATCTCCTGTGGTGGCTACAAATTTTTCATTTCCTGGAGGGACGCAGGTTCGGGATTCAGCCTGGATCCTGGTGACCACGGATGCAAGTCTCCGAGGATGGGGAGCAGTCACGCAAGGAGAAAGCTTCCAAGGAAGATGGTCAAGTCAAGAAACTCGCCTTCACATAAACATTTTGGAGTTGAGAGCTGTGTACAACAGCCTTCATCAAGCGGCACACCTTCTTCAAGGTCGTTCCATACAGACCCAGTCAGACAATGTAACGGCAGTAGCTTACATAAACCGTCAAGGCGGAACAAAAAGCAGGGCGGCAATGGCAGAGGTGACAAAGATACTCCTCTGGGTAGAAAGACATGCAAAAGCTTTGTCGGCAATTTTCATTCCGGGAGTGGACAACTGGGAGGCAGACTTCCTCAGCAGACACGATCTCCATCCAGGAGAATGGGGCCTCCACCCAGAAGTCTTTGCGGAGGTAACAAGTCGTTGGGGTGTTCCTCAAGTGGACATGATGGCATCTCGTCTCAACAAGAAGCTTCCGACATATTGTTCCAGGTCGAGAGACCCACAAGCAATAGCAGTGGATGCACTGGTGACCCAGTGAGTGTTTCAGTCGGTGTATCTGTTCCCTCCACTTCCACTTGTTCCAAAGGTTCTCAAGATCATCAGAAGAACAAGAGTTCGAGCAATTCTCATTGCTCCAGACTGGCCAAGGAGGGCCTGCTATCCAGATCTTCAGGAGTTATTACTGGAAGATCCTCGGCCTCTGCACGAGGACCTGCTTCAGCAGGGGCCGTTAATCAGGACTTACCACGGCTGTGTTTGACGGCATGGCTGTTGAGCGCCAGATCCTAGCCCGTAAGGGTATTCCCAATGAAGTCATTCCCACACTTATTCTGTCCAGGAAAGGGGTAACGTCCAAACATTACCATCGTATTTGGAGAAAATATGTATCTTGATGTGAATCCAAGAAGTCTCCTGCGGTGGAGTTTCAATTAGGACATCTTCTCCTATTTCTACAGGCGGGTGTGGATGCTGGATTGAGATTAGGATCTATCAAGGTTCAGATTTCAGCCTTGTCAGTTTTCTTTCAGAAACAATTGGCTTCTCTTCCTGAGGTCCAGACGTTCGTAAAGGGGGTTCTGCACATCCAACCTCCCTTTGTGCCTCCTGCGGCGCCACGGGATCTTAATGTGGTGTTGCAGTTCCTTAAATCGGACTAGTTTGAGCCTCTACAAGACGTAGAGTTGAAGTTTCTCACTTGGAAAGTGGTCATGCTATTGGCCTTGGCCTTAGGCAGACGGGTGTCTGAGTTAGGAGCTCTTTCACACAAGAGTCCTTACTTAATATTTCATGAAGATAGGGCTGAACTAAGAACACGTCAGCATTTTCTTCCGAAGGTTGTGTCTTCTTTTCATATCAACCAACCAGTGGTGCTGCCAGTGACTTCTGACACCTCAGCCGTCTCAAAATTCTTGGATGTCGTCAGAGCGTTGAGGATTTATGTTGCAAGAACTAGGATAAGGAAAACAGAATCTTTGTTTGTCCTTTATGACCCCAACAAGATTGGGGGTCCTGCTTCTAAGCAGACTATTGCGCGCTGGATCAGGGGTACCATTCAGCACGCTCATTCCACAGCAGGATTGCTGTTACCGACTTCGGTAAAAGCCCACTCTACAAGGAAAGTGCGTTCGTCCTGGCTGCCCGGGGGGTCTCGGCTTTACAAATCTGCCGAGCTGCTACTTGGTCAGGTGCAGACATGTTTGCTAAGCTTTATAAGTTTGACACCTTGGCTGCTGACGACCTAAGATTTGGTCAGTCAGTTCTGCAGGAACATTAGCACTTTCCCGCCCATACTGGGAGCTTTGGTAACGCAACAGAACGCAACAGAAACGGCAGCGTTTTTTCACACACACCCATAAAACGTCCAGTTTCCGCCCAGAAACACCCACTTCCTGTCAATCACATTACGATCACCAGAACGAAGAAAAAACCTCGTAATGCCGTGAGTAAAATACCGAACTGCATAGCAAATCTACTTGGCGCAGTCGCAGTGCGAACATTGCGCATGCGCAATTAGCGGAAAATCGCTGCGATGCGAAGAAAATTACCGAGCGAACAACTCGGAATGAGGGCCCTGGTTTTGCCCAACTGCTAACAAATTTGCTGCTGCGATCAACTCTGAATTACCCCCAATATACACCAGTACAGTACTGGCACGTAAAAGCTCACTAGTCCCCTCACAGTTCCCGGTCAGTTTGGGGGTAGAGGAGGCCAGAAGCCACCAGCCGAAGGGGTCTGGGCATGGCCTGTGTGGGAGGGGTGAGCACAGGACCCCAAGGAAGAGCAGCGTTAATCTTTTATTATATAAGATATGTATGATGAAACAGTGTAACTGTATTTTAATTGATCTCCACTATATATGCTGCACTTTAAGTAATAACAATGGAATATTCTTAGAATAACTGTTGCACAAACAGTATAAATGCCCTACATAAATGCCCTGATCTCGCACTGAACTCGCAGATTTTTTAAATATTTTTTTGCAGTCCTAATGGCCCCGCAAACAAAACTCATCACTATGCAGGGGCGAGAGCTTACGGTTCAGTGTATTATGCTGAATTTCGTCATGGTTTGGGATTCATTAGAATTGTTTGTAAAAAGATTTCTTATACAGCTGTGTGTAAAATATGTGAAAGAAAGAGACAAGTTATGAACAATTTAAGATGATTAATTTATTGATTTTAACAAGCATTATTTTATTCTTTTAATCAAAATTCACTTTATAATTGGAAGAGGTATATCATGTTACCACCGCACTCATGAAATGCACCACTCTCATGTGTGCATCACACGTATGCACAATCCAATATAATGAAAGAAGGCATGCAGGAACTTTGGGTAACCCCAGGTCACCATTATAGTAGTAGTAAAATTAGACAAAGTAAGCAGAACTTGTGTCATGTCGTCACTCGATACCTTTCACTTTTTGTTGCCTGTAACTCATAAATTCACATTCATGTGTCCTCTTATGTGGTATGAAATAGGGATGTCTATAGTTTATCTCTTTACTCAGACTTCAGAGAATATATTGACAAGATATTGCAACATATTAAAATTCATATACATTTGTACCCCTTTCTCTGACGTCCTAAGTGGATGCTGGGACTCCGTAAGGACCATGGGGAATAGCGGCTCCGCAGGAGACTGGGCACAACTAAAGAAAGCTTTAGGACTACCTGGTGTGCACTGGCTCCTCCCTCTATGACCCTCCTCCAGACCTCAGTTAGAATTTTGTGCCCGGCTGAGCTGGATGCACACTAGGGGCTCTCCTGAGCTCCTAGAAAAAGAAAGTTTATTTTAGGTTTTTTATTTTCAGTGAGATCTGCTGGCAACAGACTCACTGCTACGAGGGACTAAGGGGAGAGAAGCGAACCTACCTGCTTGCAGCTAGCTTGGGCTTCTAAGGCTACTGGACACCATTAGCTCAAGAGGGATCGAACACAGGGCCCGACCTCGATCGTCCGTTCCCGGAGCCGCGCCGCCGTCCCCCTTACAGAGCCAGAAGCAAGAAGAGTCCTGGAAATCGGCGGCAGAAGACTTCGGTCTTCAACAAGGTAGCGCACAGCACTGCAGCTGTGCGCCATTGCTTCCCATGCACACCTCACACTCCGGTCACTGATGGGTGCAGGGCGCTGGGGGGGGGGGGGCGCCCTGGGCTGCAATATTAAGTACCTTGGCTGGCAACATAATATAGTCATAGAGACTATATATGTGTAAAATACCCCTGCCAGATATACATAGAAAAAAGCGGGAGAAGTCCGCCGAAAAAGGGGCGGGGCTATCTCCCTCAGCACACTGGCGCCATTTTCCCTCACAGCTCCGCTGGAAGGATCGCTCCCAGGCTCTCCCCTGCAGTTTCCAGACTACATAGGGTAAAAAAGAGAGGGGGGGGCACTAAATTTAGGCGCAATATTGTGTATACAAGCAGCTATTGGGAAAAATCACTCAGTTATAGTCTTAATCCCTGTGTTATATAGCGCTGTTGGTGTGTGCTGGCATACTCTCTCTCTGTCTCCCCAAAGGGCTTTGTGGGGTCCTGTCCTCAGTCAGAGCATTCCCTGTGTGTGTGCGGTGTGTCGGTACGGCTGTGTCGACATGTTTGATGAGGAGGCTTATGTGGAGGCGGAGCAAGTGCCGATAAATGTGATGTCACCCCCTGCGGGGCCGACACCTGAGTGGATGGACTTGTGGAAGGAATTACGTGAAAGTGTCAGCTCCTTACATAAAAGGTTTGACGACATATCAGATGTGGGACAGCCGGCTTCTCAGCTTGTGCCTGCCCAGCTGTCTCAAAAGCCATCAGGGGCTCTTAAACGCCCGCTACCTCAGATGGCAGACACAGATGTCGACACGGATACTGAATCCAGTGTCGACGACGATGAGACAAATGTACATTCCAATAGGGCCACACGTTACATGATTGAGGCAATGAAAAATGTGTTGCACATTTCTGATATTACCCCAGGAACCACAAAAAAGGGTATTATGTTTGGGGAGAAAAATCTACCAGTGGTTTTTCCCCCATCTGAGGAATTAAATGAGGTGTGTGAAGAAGCGTGGGCTTCCCCCGATAAGAAACAGGTAATTTCTAAAAGGTTACTAATGGCGTACCCTTTCCCGCCAGAGGATAGATCACGTTGGGAAACATCCCCTAGGGTGGATAAAGCGCTCACACGTCTGTCAAAAAAGGTGGCACTACCGTCTCCGGACACGGCCGCCCTAAAGGAGCCTGCTGATAGGAAGCAGGAGGCTATCCTGAAGTCTGTATATACACACGCAGGTATTATACTGAGACCAGCTATTGCTTCAGCATGGATGTGCAGTGCTGCAGCTGCGTGGTCAGATTCCCTGTCGGAAAATATTGATACCCTAGACAGGGACACTATATTGCTATCCATAGAGCATATAAAAGACGCAGTCTTATACATGAGAGATGCACAGAGGGATATTTGCCGGCTGGCATCTAAAATAAGTGCAATGTCCATTTCTGCCAGGAGAGGATTATGGACTCGGCAGTGGACGGGTGATGCAGATTCTAAAAGGCACATGGAAGTTTTGCCTTATAAGGGTGAGGAGTTGTTCGGGGATGGTCTCTCGGACCTCGTTTCCACAGCAACAGCTGGGAAGTCAGCATTTTTACCCCATGTTCCCTCACAGCCAAAGAAAGCACTGTATTATCAGGTACAGTCCTTTCGGCCCCATAAAGGCAAGCGGGTTAAAGGCGCGTCCTTTCTGCCCAGAGCCAGAGGAAGAGGGAAAAAGCTGCAGCATACAGCCAGTTCCCAGGAGCAAAAGTCCTCCCCCGCTTCCTCCAAGTCCACCGCATGACGCTGGGGCTCCACAGGCGGAGCCAGGTACGGTGGGGGCCCGTCTCAAAAACTTCAGCAATCAGGGGGCTCGCTCACGGGTGGATCCCTGGATCCTTCAAGTAGTATCTCAGGGGTACAAGCTGGAATTCGAGACGTCTCCCCCCCGCCGTTTCCTCAAATCTGCCTTGCCAACAACTCCCTCAGGCAGGGAGGCAGTGCTAGAGGCAATTCACAAGCTGTATTCCCAGCGGGTGATAGTCAAGGTGCCCCTCCTTCAACAAGGACGGGGTTACTATTCCACAATGTTTGTGGTACCGAAACTAGACGGTTCGGTGAGACCCATTTAACATTTGAAATCCTTGAACACATATATAAAAAAATTCAAGTTCAAGATGGAATCGCTCAGGGCGGTTATTTCAAGCCTGGACGAGGGGGATTACATGGTATCACTGGACATCAAGGATGCTTACCTGCATGTCCCCATTTACCATCATCACCAGGAGTACCTCAGATTTGTGGTACAGGATTGTCATTACCAATTCCAGACGTTGCCGTTTGGTCTGTCCACGGCACCGAGGGTATTTACCAAGGTAATGGCCGAAATGATGATACTCCTTCGAAAAAAGGGAGTTTTAATTATCCCGTACTTGGACGATCTCCTGATAAAGGCGAGGTCCAGGGAGCAGTTGTTGGTCGGGGTATCACTATCTCGGGAGGTGCTACAACAACACGGTTGGATTCTAAATATTCCAAAGTCACAGCTGGTCCCTACGACACGTCTACTGTTCCTGGGTATGGTTCTGGACACAGAACAGAAAAAAGTGTTTCTCCCGGAGGAGAAAGCCAAGGAGCTGTCATCTCTAGTCAGAGGCCTCCTGAAACCAAAACAGGTGTCGGTGCATCACTGCACACGAGTCCTGGGAAAAATGGTAGCTTCCTACGAAGCAATTCCATTCGGCGGGTTCCATGCAAGGACTTTTCAGTGGGACCTGTTGGACAAGTGGTCCGGATCGCATCTTCAGATGCATCGGCTGATAACCCTGTCTCCAAGGACCAGGGTGTCTCTGCTGTGGTGGCTGCAAAGTGCTCATCTTCAAGAGGGCTGCAGATTCGGCATACAGGACTGGGTCCTGGTGACCACGGATGCCAGCCTTCGAGGCTGGGGGGCAGTCACACAGGGAAGAAACTTCCAAGGACTATGGTCAAGTCAGGAGACTTCCCTACACATAAATATTCTGGAACTGAGGGCCATTTACAATGCCCTAAGTCAGGCAAAACCCCTGCTTCAAAACCAGCCGGTACTGATCCAGTCAGACAACATCACGGCAGTTGCCCATGTAAACCGACAGGGCGGCACAAGAAGCAGGACGGCGATGGCAGAAGCCACAAGGATTCTCCGATGGGCGGAAAATCACGTGTTAGCACTGTCAGCAGTGTTCATTCCGGGAGTGGACAACTGGGAAGCAGACTTCCTCAGCAGGCACGACCTCCACCCGGGAGAGTGGGGACTTCATCCAGAAGTCTTCCAACTGATTGTAAACCGTTGGGAAAGGCCACAGGTGGACATGATGGCGTCCCGCCTAAACAAAAAGCTAGAAAGATATTGCGCCAGGTCAAGAGACCCTCAGGCGATAGCTGTGGACGCTCTAGTGACACCGTGGGTGTACCGGTCGGTTTATGTGTTCCCTCCTCTTCCTCTCATACCCAAGGTACTGAGGATAATAAGGAGAAGAGGAGTAAGAACTATACTCATCGTTCCGGATTGGCCAAGAAGAGCTTGGTACCCGGAACTTTAAGAAATGATCTCAGAGGACCCATGGCCTCTGCCGCTCAGACAGGACCTGCTGCAGCAGGGGCCCTGTCTGTTCCAAGACTTACCGCGGCTGCGTTTGACGGCATGGCGGTTGAACACCGGATCCTGAAGGAAAAGGGCATTCCGGAGGAAGTCATTCCAACGCTGATTAAAGCTAGGAAAGAAGTGACCGCAAACATTATCACCGCATTTGGTGAAAATATGTTGCGTGGTGTGAGGCCAGGAAGGCCTCAACGGAGGAATTTCAGCTGGGCCGTTTTCTGCACTTCCTACAGTCAGGGGTGACTATGGGCCTAAAATTGGGTTCCATTAAGGTCCAGATTTCGGCTCTATCGATTTTCTTCCAGAGAGAACTGGCTTCACTACCTGAAGTTCAGACTTTTGTTAAGGGAGTGCTGCATATTCAGCCCCCTTTTGTGCCTCCAGTGGCACCTTGGGATCTCAACGTGGTGTTGGATTTCCTAAAGTCACATTGGTTTGAGCCACTTAAAACCGTGGAATTAAAATATCTCACGTGGAAAGTGGTCATGCTGTTGGCCTTGGCTTCGGCCAGGCGTGTGTCAGAATTGGCGGCTTTGTCATGTAAAAGCCCTTATCTGATTTTCCATATGGATAGGGCAGAATTGAGGACTCGTCCCCAGTTTCTCCCTAAGGTGGTATCAGCCTTTCATTTGAACCAACCTATCGTGGTGCCTGCGGCTACTAAAGACTTGGAGGCTTCCAAGTTGTTGGACGTAGTCAGGGCCCTGAGAATTTATGTTTCTAGGACAGCTAGTGTCAGGAAAACTGACTCGTTGTTTATCCTGTATGCACCCAACAAGCTGGGTGCTCCTGCTTCAAAGCAGACTATTGCTCGCTGGATCTGTAGTACGATTCAGCTTGCACATTCTGCGGCTGGACTGCCGCATCCTAAATCAGTGAAAGCCCATTCCATGAGGAAGGTGGGCTCTTCTTGGGCGGCTGCCCGAGGGGTCTCGGCTCTACAACTTTGCCGAGCAGCTACTTGGTCGGGGTCAAACACATTTGCTAAATTCTACAAGTTTGACACCCTGGCTGAGGAGGACCTAGAGTTTGCCCATTCGGTGCTGCAGAGTCATCCGCACTCTTCCGCCCGTTTGGGAGCTTTGGTATAATCCCCATGGTCTTTACGGAGTCCCAGCATCCACTTAGGACGTCAGAGAAAATAAGATTTTACTCACCGGTAAATCTATTTCTCGTAGTCCGTAGTGGATGCTGGGCGCCCGTCCCAAGTGCGGATTGTCTGCAATACTTGTATATAGTTATTGTTTAACTAAAGGGTTATTGTTGAGCCATCTGTTGAGAGGCTCAGTTATTGTTCATACTGTTAACTGGGTATAGTATCACGAGTTATACGGTGTGATTGGTGTGGCTGGTATGAGTCTTACCCGGGATTCAAAATCCTTCCTTATTGTGTCAGCTCTTCCGGGCACAGTATCCTAACTGAGGTCTGGAGTTGGGTCATAGAGGGAGGAGCCAGTGCACACCAGGTAGTCCTAAAGCTTTCTTTAGTTGTGCCCAGTCTCCTGCGGAGCCGCTATTCCCCATGGTCCTTACGGAGTCCCAGCATCCACTACGGACTACGAGAAATAGATTTACCGGTGAGTAAAATCTTATTTTCACAATCAAATCCCAGGTCTGGGATAATGAACACTGTTTCAACTGTGTTGATACTGCTTTCACAATGAGCTCATTGAGCTCCTTTTAAAATACCTCAAGTAAAGTAACCCAGAACACCCTTTCAGACCGCAGCGTATCCAGATCAGACCTGGGTCACATAATCCAGGTCCCATTCACACCGACACGTGAGTTTGTCCCAGGGCCTAGACTGGGTGTGAAAGGGGTAATAGAAGGTTATCTGTGTTTCTTGGATCCTGAATTAACTCCATATACAGTACTCTCCACTGTGGGTCATTAGTGTAAAACAAGTTCCATGACACTCCGAGATTGCTTATTCATGCTCATCCCTAGTAGCAGGATTTAAGGATGTTGAATGTGATCATGAGGTTGGATGCACAGAGTTATGGTTCTTGTGGTTAGTGTACAAAAATCAATTGTGCTGTCTTGTTTCAGTAAAAAGCAGGCTCCATTTGATCACTAGTGGAATCTCATAAAACATTTAAAGAATATATAGGACACTGCTTAATCACTGCCATATAAGCAGTATTGACTGATCCTGAGCGATAGTGAGAGGCAGAGTTAGTTAATCTTTTGGTTTAAGATATCAATTATGATAGTAAAGCACTTGTAAGGGATTTACCCCTGAAGGGGATACGATATAAATAATAATAATAAAACTAAACCTAAACTTTCAGGTAACCTATGAATGAGATAATACCATTATAGTTTTAGCATTAAGAAGACCTTTTTGAATTCAGTATCCTTGAGATTTGTGAGACACACTCCCACTATTGATGGCTCATTAATAAAGAAATTCTGCTGCGGGGTACACTGGGCTCCACAAGGATAGACAATGGGGTGTAGAGTAGGATCTCGATCCGAGGCACCAACAGGCTCAAAAGCTTTGACTGTTCCCAAGATGCATAGCCCTGCCTCCTCTGCACAGGAGCTCAGTTTTGTAGTTGGTGCTGCAGATAGCAGGCACATAACAGAGGGGCTGCTCCTGGCAGCCCTAAGAAGAGCTTTTTTTGAAGTAAAGTGAAGATTACAAGGGCTGCAGCAGAGTGTGGATGTCAGGAGACATTCCCTGCTGCAGCTCCATCTCTCCCCAGCGGCGCTGTACACTCCCGTGCCCTGGTTGCCGGGTACCTACAGCAGGAGGCTCCGGTTTTCTTCAAGTTAGACACACACGGCTGGGGCTCTCCGGGATCGCGTGGCCGCACTTCGGGAGGTGGTAAGTGGGTCCCGTTCGCGGGACCCGCGCTGTATCGCGATCCAGCGCGGCCAGTGGGAGGTGGGCCGCGCGCGCTGCCGTGGACACTGTGGCATACAGACGACCCCACTAGGCCACCAGGGCAAGGGTACAGGTCAGGTTTCTCTTATCAACCATTTTAAATTGTCTTGCAGTACCGGTGGTTATGTCCAGCAGGGGGATGAGGCTTGGACCTGTAGCCCCCCCAGCCCCAGTGCGCCATTTACAGTAAATGTTCCCGCCCTGGAGCTGCATATCTCTCTCTCCCTCACTCCCAGTCAGTGTTTGGGTGCCATTTCTCTCAGCTACACTGTTCCTGGGACTGCTTGGGCAAATCCTCCTTTGTAAAAGCCGCCTGATAGTCAGCGCTGTGCCTTTACATGACACTTAAGTATTCTACATGTCATTTAGACAGCGATAGTTAAGAAACAGTGCATTTGGTCAGGGCTATCTGGTACAAGTACCCTGTGATATACATCCAGTCTTTACTGTGCAGTGTTAGATCTATTGTTTACACAGCTATATATATAAGCTAGTCCAGTCCAGTATTATTGTTTGTAATAACCTCTGCATTGTACAGCTGTGACTATATGTGTCTGCATTAGCTTGCTGGGTGATTTTCATTTCGTGTCTCTCACTCAACTTGCTATCCCTATATTCTATAACCTGAGGGGGCTTGGTGCGTCAGGTTTATAATAATATAATATAGGATATTCACAAGATATACTCTAATTGTATTTTTCTCTGTGATTTTAGTCTCCATATCTCTCCTGTATCCCTGTTGACATACGCAGGGGTTTGGGTCAAGTATTGTGCTGCTGACAATCGTACTGTGTTACCTTATATTGCACATTATAACATGTCTGCTTCTGAGGGTAACAATTCTGGGGCTGAACACACTAGCAGTGTTGCTGACGCCACAGGTGCCTATGAGGAAAATATAGCAGCTGAGGGCTCTGGTTCTGGGGGCTCCTTGCCACCCAGTGGGACTGTGGCAACGGGGGTCCATAATGACCCGCCGTGGCCTACTTTCTCCACACTTCTGAATACGCTAGTTACTAAACTAACTCCCCCTATGGGACCTCCCATGCCGGTTCAACCGTATATGGTCCCCGCGGTTAATCCGCCGTGGGCAGATAACGTGTCCGCTCAATTGAAGAAATTGAACCAGTCACTGACTACTAAGAAGTCTGACCCTCGCTCGCCTACGACCAAGGGGTCCTCTAAGCGGGCCATTACTTCCTCACAATCCACTGCTGTCACTGACACCTCGTCTGATGAAAATGGCGCTTACACTGACCCCACAGATTCTGACACAGGTAATACTGATGGGGATGGTGGTTCACAAGTGGATGTTCCTGACCTACTGGAGGCTATTAAGTTGATTCTACAGATCACGGATGATCCCGAGCCATCCGTCCTTCCTAAGAAACCAGGTAGATTCAAGCATCGGAAGGTGGCTAAACAAGTTTTACCTCATTCTGATCACCTGGTGGATGTACGTCAGGAATCCTGGGAAAATCCAGGAAAGAAGTTCGTGCCTCACAAGAAGATGCTGGCTCGCTATCCCCTCGCGCCAGAGCTGTCTAAAAATTGGGAGACACCTCCTCCAGTGGACTCGCATGTGGCAAGGATGGTGGTTTCCTCAGCTCTACCTGTCACTACCGTCACGTCTCTGAAGGAGCCTACGGATAAACGTGTGGAGGGTTGTCTGAAAGCAATTTACACCCTCACGGGGTGCTGCGCCGAGGCCCACTATTGCAGCGACATGAGCTGCAGAAGCTATTGAAGCGTGGGCCCAAGAGTTGGAAGCTGAAATCTCTTCTGACCATGCTAGGCAATGTTTGTCATATATTGTCACAGCTTCTCACTATATTAAAGAGGCAGCTACTGATGCCGGTGTTCTGGCAGCCAGGGCTTCTACTACGTCAGTCCTGGCTCGCCGGATATTGTGGCTGAGATCCTGGTCTGTGGATCTGGATTCTAGAAAAACCCTGGAGGTACTCCCTTTTAAGGGAGATATCCTGTTCGGGGGGGATTTAAATAAGATAGTGGTTGATCTGGCTACTGCCAAAACAGCCTGTCTGCCAAGTACTGCTCCTTCTGTGCCGAAGGCTAAAAGTACTTCCTTTCATCCCTTTCGTCTTTCAGGTAAAGCAAAAGGTCAGGCGTACCACAAACAGGCCCGCACTTCCAAACCTATTAAGCCAAAGCCCAAAAGAGCCTGGGCTGCCCGTCAGCCAGCTTCCAAGACCGATAAGCCTGCCGCAAGACGGGGCGGGCCTCCCCCTGGGGGGGGACCCTAGGGTGGGGGGCCGGCTTCTAGGGTATACCCAGGAATGGTTGAAGACCACTTCAGATGCCTGGGTACGGGAAGTCGTCACTCGAGGTTACACGATAGCCTTCAAATACTGACCCCCTCATCGATTTTGCCTGACAGACGTCCCTTCGGACCAGATAAAGGCAAAGACTCTTCATTCAGTGGTACAGACCGTCCTGGACACAGGAATGGTATTTCAGGTGCCTCTTGCTCAGAGAGGCCAGGGGTACTATTCTCCGCTGTTTTTAGTCCCGAAACCGATTGGGTCCTCCCGGCCCATTCTCAACCTCAAGGCATTGAACAAGTTTGTGAGAGTCTCCAAGTTCCGTATGGAAACCCTTCGCTCTATCATTCTGGCCTTGGAACCTGGGGATTATATGGTCTCCCTGGATATACAGGATGCTTACCTGCATATTCCTATAGCAGTGTCGCATCAGCAATACCTGAGGTTTGCGGTTGGCAACCACCATTACCAGATTTGGGCGTTACCTTTTGGTTTAACCACGGCTCCGCGAGTCTTCACCAAAGTTATGGCGGTGATGAAGGTGGTACTCCGCCGTCAAGGGGTCAGGATCCTACCGTATCTGGACGACTTTTGATCCTGGCAAATTCCCCAGAAATTTTCCTACGTCACCTAGATCTGACTGTCCGGTTTCTGCAAGCCCACGGGTGGCTCATCAACTGGAAGAAATCCTCTCTGGTCCCTGCTCAGAGCATGGTGCACTTGGGAGCGCTATTGGACACTCACAACCAGCGGTTGTTCTTGTCTCAGGAGAAAGTCCTGAAGCTTCATGACAGGATTCGTTGCTTCCTATCTCGTCCGCAAGTGTCAATACATTCGGCGATGCAGGTGCTGGGCCTCATGGTGTCAGCATTCGACATGGTGGAGTATGCTCAATTCCATTCTCGCCCCCTCCAGAGGCCGAGTCTGGCCGTGGGACGGTCTGCCTCACCGGATCAGGTCTCACATGATCTCATTGACTCCGGAGGTCCATCTGTCGCTGTACTGGTGGCTCCAGGACCAACGATTGTGCAGGGGCCGTCCCTTCTGGATATCCGACTGGGTCCTGTTGACGACAGATGCCAGTCTAAGGGGTTGGGGCGCGGTGTTGGAGCAACACTCCCTTCAGGGTCGGTGGACCAGGGAGGAGTCTCTCCTCCCGATCAACATTCTGGAATTGCGGGCGGTCTTCAACTCATTGAACCTGGCCCAGCATTTTATTCAGAACCGTCCTGTTCAAGTACAGTCGGACAACGCCACCACAGTGGCTTACATAAATCATCAAAGCGGCACTCGAAGCCGCTTGGCAATGAAGGAAGTCTCACGGACTCTTCAATGGGCGGAACGCCATCTACCGGCCATATCGGCGATATTCATTCCGGGAGTCCTGAATTGGGAAGCGGACTTTCTCAGTCGTCAGGACGTACACGCCGGAGAGTGGGGCCTCTATCCAGAAGTGTTTCAACTCTGAACTCTGCGTCTGGCCTCCCTCAAGGTTCATATTTCTGCCTTGTCGGTGTGGTTTCAGAGAAAAGTTGCGACCTTACCTGATGTGCATACGTTCACTCAGGGTGTTTTGCGGATTCAACCTCCTTATGTCCCGCCTGTGGCTCCTTGGGACTTGTCGGTGGTTCTGGAGGCGTTGCAAGAGTCTCCGTTTGAACCTCTTGGTTCAGCTGATCTTAAGTGACTTTTCCTAAAGGTGGTGGTTCTGATGGCTATTGCCTCCGCTAGAAAAGTGTCGGATTTGGGTGCCTTGTCTTGTAGTTCCCCATATCTGATATTTCACCGTGACCAGGCGGTTCTTAGGACTCGTCCCGGATATTTACCTAAGGTGGTTTCTTCGTTCCACCTTAATCAGGAGATTGTGGGTCCGGCACTTGTCTCTCCTGATTTGTCTCCCAAAGAACGGTCTTTGGATGTGGTACGGGCTCTCCGTATCTATGTGAAGAGAACTGCTTCTATTAGGAAATCTGATTCTCTCTTTGGGGGTAATTCCAAGTTGATCGCAGTAGGAAATTTTTTAGCAGTTGGGCAAAACCATGTGCACTGCAGGGGAGGCAGATATAACATGTACAGAGAGAGATAGATATGGGTGTGGTGAGTTCAATCTGCAATCTAAATTGCAGTGTAAAAATAAAGCAGCCAGTATTTACCCTGCACAGAAACAAAATTACCCACCCATATCTAACTCTCTCTGCAAATGTTATATCTGCCCCACCCCCCCTGCAGTGCACATGGTTTTGCCCAACTGCTAAAAAATTTCCTGCTGCGATCAACTTGGAATTACCCCCTTTGTTCTGTTTGGATTTCACAAACGTGGCTAGCCTGCTCACAAGCAGACTTTGGCCAGATGGATTAGAATGGTGATTGCACATGCTTATATGAGGGCTGGTCTGTCAGCTCCTGCTCACATTACGGCCCATTTTACTCGGTCCGTTAGACCTTCTTTGGCGGCCCGCTGTGGTGCGACCCTTGAACAATTGTGCAAGGCGGCTACGTGGTCCTCAGTGAACACGTTCATAAAGTTCTATGCTTTCGATACTGCCGCTTCCCAGGATGCTTCCTTTGGACGCCGGGTTCTTGTGCCCACTACAGTGCGTCCCCTCCCATAAGGAACTGCTTTAGGACATCCCCATTGTCTATCCTTGTGGAGCCCAGTGTACCCCGCAGCAGAAAACGAGATTTATGGTAAGAACTTACCTTTGTTAAATCTCTTTCTGCGAGGTACACTGGGATCCACAAGGCGCCCACCCTGACGCACGTAGCTTCTTTGGGTTGGTATGGCATTAGCCGCTGACACTTCTCCTGTCGTGAGAGTGTGGTGTATGTGGCTACTAACTGTTGTCGTCTCTTTTCCTGCTACTGCATTGGGCTGGTTAACTAAAAACTGAGCTCCTGTGCAGGGAGGCGGGGTTATAGTGGAGGCGGCGCTAAGCATCTTGGGAACAGTCAAAGCTTTTGAGCCTGTTGGTGCCTCGGATCAAGATCCTACTCTACACCCCATTGTCTATCCTTGTGGAGCCCAGTGTACCTCGCAGAAAGAGATTTAACAAAGGTAAGTTCTTACCATAAATCTCATTTTTATACTACTTTAACAGCAGTCTACATTTAGGGGCTAGACCACGTACCTTGGTAAGCTTATAATAAAGACAAATACACAACTGACATAAGGAAACTCTTTATTAGCACAAATCAACAAGTAAAATAAGGTATGAATTCAGTATTTAATGTATTCAATCGACAATTACCTTTGAACATTTAGTTTTCTGCAGCGGGGTACACTGTGTTCCACAGGGAAAACATTGGGGGATATAGAGCGGGATCTTGATCCAGAGGCACCATCAGGCAAAGCTTTGAATGTCCCAGGATGCATCAGGGCCTCACCTATAACCCCGACTTCAGGCACTGTGAGCTCAGTTTTGAGTGGGGCCTGCAGTGTCACGATCCTGACTGTAGTTTTCATATTTGGTGACTTACCTCTGCCATCTTTGTCCTGGATCCTGCATCTTTCTGCTCACTGGGATAAACAGCTTGCCAATACCATGAGTTTCCTGAGTTCTCTGCCTGGAAGGTAATAGTTAACGAGCTCCACCTGTGGTGATCTTCTGTGTGAGTCTGAATTCAGCAATCTGAAGTTTAGGCCTAAAAGCCAGCATCCTCTGTTTGCAGAGGTTCAGGCTTCAGTGTTCTCTCGGCCTGCTAGGCCTCACTCCACATCACAGCCTAGTCTAGAGTACTCACATGACAGTGACTGTTCACTTGACCCAGAGCTGTCCAGTCCTCTGCCAGCCTGAGACTCTCTGAATCACCTGACACTGCTTAGCAAGCACCAGGATGTATAAGTCGGTAGACTGAGTTGGAAACTGGGCAGTTCCTCGTGTAGCACACAGCTCTGTGTGAGCTTTGAAGCTGAGCTCCCTAAAGGTAACCCTTGTACTTCAGTTCCTGTAAAAACTCTGTTCCTTTGCTACCAAGTTTGGATTACATTTGTGTTACCATTGATATCCAGTATTTCTACAGTTCATCTTAAAGGCACAGTTGCAGTATTCCATAGTTTCATCTTAAAGGCACAGTCACAGTATTCCACAGTCTCAACTTAAAGGCACAGTCGCAGTATTCCACAGTCTCAACTTAAAACCACAGCTGCAGTATTCTACTGTCACAGCCGCAAGGTTCTTCAGTTTCATCCTAAAGTTACAGCCACAGTCATCGTTCTACTTTCAGTTGCGTTTCCAGTTATATTCGGTACCAGCCCACATTACAGTTGCATCCCAGTCTCACCGGTAACCAGCCCGGTTATCAGTCTCAACAGTAACCAATCCATCTTACTATCTTGCCAGTAACCTTGAGTACATAAGCACCTACTCCTGTGACACGATATCCAGTACAGTCTCACCTATACATTCATCATCCTGCTATCAAAGTTCCTGGTGATCCAGTGGTCAGGATACGGCTTCCTCTGCCGAGGCCCGTGTTCGATCCCCGGTCAGGGATTGCTCCTTCTTCTCACTGATTCCTACAGACCAGCCTAATATTCACATAGTCCTCCAGTTGCCCGCACATAATTCACTAACACCGGGTTCACAAAAACCACAGTCATGACATGCAGGCAGCAGGTCACCTAACATGCGGGCTGCACTGGGCAGCCCTGAAAAAACTAAAAGAAGACTTCAAGGGCCTCAGCACTGTTATGTCAGGGTCACATTCAGCGCTGCATCGCCGTCACCTCCCAAGCGGCGTCGCAAACTCCCATGGCTTAGATCCCGGGTACTTGTGGTGGAGACGCTCCAGCTTAGGCACACGGTCGCAGACGCTCACCTGGTTCGCGTGGCTGCTATGAACGGAGGCGGTAAGAGGGTCCCCCAGTTGGGACCCGCCACTAAATCACATTCCTGGTTGCAGTCTAGGGAGATGGACTGCGACGCTGGCGTGGACACTGTCACCGAGCAGGGACCCCACTATTTCCGCCAGGGCATAGGAGTACAGGTTGGATGTACTAATGCCCCTATTGGTAAGGCTCTATAGTACCGGCAGTGAGGACCAGCATAGGGGAGCCAGTGCTTGACCTGTAGCCCCTCCCCTGGCCCAGGCCGCCATCTCCTCGCAGATTTGCCACCCAGGAGCTGCCTCACACTTTCCCTCAGTTCCTGACAGAGACACTGGGTGCCATGTTCTGATCATAGCTGCTACTAGTCTCTGGGATTGCAGGGCAAGGTCTCCACTGTAAATCCACCTGTCCACAGCGCTGAGACTTTACAGACACTTGAGTATTCTACATGTCTTATTATAGACAGCATTAGTTAAAAAAGAGTGTACCTATTACAGAATATATTGTACGAGTATTCTGATACATACCTCCGGTCTAGGACTGCGCTGTGTGTGTGTGTGTGTGTGTGTGTGTATATATATATATATATAAAGTCCAGTGCAGTTTTATTGTGCTTCTAATATCTATGCTTTGCCTGTGACTGTGTGTGCCTGTACCTGCTGTATGGTTTCACTCTCATGCGTATCCCATCTAAGGTAGCTATCAGTATATTCTATACCCGAAGGGACTAGGTACGTCAGGGTCCTCTAATATAGTGTACACAGTACTTATCGCTATACGGATATTTTACTGTGTTACAGTCATGTACACTGGGGTTGTGTACTTTGTCCGCAAGTTGTGTGCTCTGTCTGGCTTCATCGTACTAACAGCCTGATTGTTGCTTTATTATAATGTCTAACAATAAGCGCAGTAAAACTCTGTAAGCTCATGTATGTTGCAAGTTATGCTCCAGAGGTTTACCTGAGGGGGAAGTAGTGTGTGATGGTCTGTGCTCTAAATGTCATACACCTCCCAGTCAGCCTGCAGCTCCTGTAACTACAATGGAGCCACCCTGGGCTATGTTCCTTCCTGGGGACTCTGGGGGACCGTTTAGCCCCCCCCCCCCCCCCCCCTCCCCATGGGACCTCCAGTGTCCCTGCCACCACAAGTTGTCCCTATAGTAAATCCGCCTTGTGCGGAAAATTTGTCTACCCAGCTGCAACAGTTAAATAAGTCTTTGGTAAGACTGAAATCTACTCCAGGTCACTCCCGTGTTCCTGGGGCCTCTAAGCGGGCTGCTTTCTTCTCACAATCCACTAACCTCTCTGACGATGAGGGGGAAGCATACGGTCCTGTCAAACTCGGAATCATGTGTTACTGAGAGGATTCTACCTTACAGGTTGATGTCCCTGCCCTGGTGGATGCTATTAAGCAGATCATTCAAATCACTGAGGATGAGGAAAACTGATCTGTTTAAACAACAGAAGGTGGTTAAAACTGTATTACCCCATTCTGATCATCTTGTGTACATCAGGAAGGAACCCTGGTCTACCCCAGGTAAGAAATTCCTGCTCCCTAAACGGGCTTTGGCTCGCTATCCTCTCCCTGCAGAGTTATGTAGTAAATGGGGAAAACCCACCGCCAGTGGATTCTCCCGTCACCCGTCACGTGGTTTCGTCTACTCTGCCTGCTATCACTGTTGCCTCCCCGAAGAAACTGACAGATAAGCGTGTGGAGGGATGCCTGAAGTCTATATATTGGGTCGCAAAGGTTCTTGAGGCGTGGGTTCAAGCACTAGAGGATGAGCTGCCCGAAGATATTTCTGACAAGGCCAGACAATACCTGTCTCGCATATACACCGCCGCCTATTACATTCAGGAGGCGTCCTTTGAGGCCGGGTTACTGGCAGCCAAAGCTTCATCCATGTCTGTCCTGGCTCGCTGCATACTGTGGTTAAGGTTGTGGAAAGTGAATTTGGACTCCAGGAAGACCTTAAAGGTTTACTGGGGACATTTTATTTGGAGCGGACCTGAATAAAATAGTGTCTGAATTAGCAGCTGCTAAGAATGCTTTTCTTTCTTCTACTAATCCTTCTGCTCAGAAGGTGAAGACTACCACTTTTCGTTCCTTTCGACCTGAAAGGAAAGCCAAGGGTCCGTCTTACCCCAGACAGTCTCGTGATCCCAAGGCCACCATGCCCAAAACAGACGAAACAGTCCTGGACAGCCCATCAGCCTGCTTCGAAACAAGACAAGCCTGCTGCATGACGGGGCGGGGCTCCCCCTGGGGGACCCCAGGGTGGGAGGCCAACTTCTACAGTTTGCTCAGGTCTGGTTAAAGACCACTTCAGATGCTTGGGTACTGGAAGTTGTCTCTCACGGGTACGCTGTCTCCTTCAAGAGACGTCCCTCTCACCAGTTCTGCACTACGGTACTCCCTTTGGATCCATTGAAAGCGCAGGCTCTAGGTTCTCTCCTGAGTACAGGAGTGGTTGTGCCGGTACCTCAGTCCCAGCGTGGAAGAGGTTATTATTCAACCCTGTTTCTTGTGCAGAAACCCAATGTGTATTTTCGGCCTATACTCAACCTCAAGTCACTGAACAAATTTGTGAGGGTTGCCAAGTTTCGTATGGAAACATTGCGCTCTATTGTGCTGGCGATGGAACCCGGTAATTACATGGTATCCCTGGATATATAGGACGTTTATCTGCATATTCCTATTGCCATATCGCATCAGCAGTTCCTGCAGTTTGCTGTTGGCGACAGTCACTACCAATTCCAGGCTCTGCCGTTCAGACTGGCCACGGTTCCTCGGATCTTCACCAAGCTTATGGCCGTAATGACGGCGCACCTCCGTCGCCAGGGAGTCAGTATCCTGCTGTACTTGGACGACCTGCTGATTCTGGCAAGTTCCCACGATGTCCTTCTCAGTCATCTACAATTGACGGTGAGTTGCTTACAAGCCCATGGATGGCTGATCAATTGGAAAAAGTCCTCGCTTTCCCAGCTCAGAGCATGGTGCACCTAGGGGCGCTTCTGGACACACACAGCCAGAGACTCTTCCTGTCTCCAGACAAGGTCCTAAAAATCCAGGACAGGGTAAGACCGTTCATCCGTCACCACAGAGTGTCGATTCACTCGGCGATGCAGGTACTTGGCCTGATGGTGTTGACGTTCGACATGGTGGAGTACGCTCAATTTCATTCCCGCCCTCTGCAATGATTAATTCTTGCCAAGTGGGACGCCCTGCTTTATCGGATCAGATCCCCAATGATCTTGTTGACTCCAGAGGTTTGTTTGTCGCTGACTTGGTGGCTCCAGGACCAGCAACTGAGCAGGGGCCGTCCCTTCTGGATCCCCGACTGGGTCCTCCTGACGACGGATGCAAGTTTGAGGGGATGGGGAGCGGTGTTGGAGCAACACACTTTTCAGGGTCGGTGGACTAGGGAAGAATCACTCCTCCCAATAAACATCCTAGAGCTGAGGTCGGTGTTCAAGGCATTATCACTCGCCCTGCCTCTGGTACAGAACAGATCGGTTCAAGTACGGTCAGACAACGCCACGACAGTGGCATAAATAAATCATCAAGGCGGCACTCGAAGCCGCATGGCTATGAAGGAAGTGTAAAAAATCCTTTGTTGCGCAGAACGCTATCTGCCAAGTATATCGGCAGTGTTCATTCCGGGTGTCCTGAACTGGGAAGTGGACTACCTTAGTCGCCAGGACATGCACGCCAGAGAGTGGAGTCTTGATCCAGAAGTCTTTCAACTCCTACTGGACAGGTGGGGTCTACTGGACGTAGACCTAATGGCGTCTCAACACAATCACATGGTTCCGGTCTTCGGATCAAGGACAAAGGATCCTCAAGCAGCATTCGTGGATGCACTGGCAATTTCATGGAACTTTCAGCTGCCTTACATGTTCCATCCAGTGTCACTCCTGCCCAGGGTTCTACGGAAGTTCAAACTAGTGATGAGCGGGTTCGGTTCCTCGGAAACCGAACCCCCCCCCGAACTTCACCCATTTTACACGGGTCCGAGGCATACTCGGATTCTCCCGTATGGCTCGGTTAACCCGAGCGCGCCCGAACGTCATCATCCCGCTGTCGGATTCTCGTGAGATTCGGATTCTATATAAGCAGCCGTGCGTCGCCGCCATTTTCACTCGTGCATTGGAAATGTTAGGGAGAGGACGTGGCTGGCGTCCTCTCCGTTTATTGTTGAACTTGATTGTGCTTTATTGCTTAATTGTGGGGAGGACTGGGGAGCAGCTGTATAATATAAGAGGAGTACAGTGCAGAGTTTTGCTGATCAGTGACCACCAGTTTTATCCGTTCTCTGCCTGAAAAAAACGCTCCTTATCTGTGCTCACACTGCTTAATTGTGGGGACTGGGGAGCAGCTGTATTATATAGGAGGAGTACAGTGCAGAGTTTTGCTGACAGTGACCACCAGTATACGTTATTGTTGTTGGGTTATCTGCGCACTGAGATCCTAATGTGTGGACGAGCTGCTAACACTTGTAGGCGACCAGACTACAAATTGCAGAAATATTTAAATTATAGTGTAGCGCTCAGTCCTAGCTGCTAGTTTCACTTGTCTATGTGAAAAATAAGATAGTGTTGTCTGTGAGTACCCTTGGATTAGATATAGCCAAATACATGCGATGTGGTAATAGCTCTTTTAAAGTCTATGGGTTCACAGATAAATCGTAATATATTTTCAAAATGTCCACATAAGCTTGTTAATATTACAAATAACGAGTTTTATTGGTTGCTAGTAATATGGTTAGAAATAAATGGAAATGTGATATACTGAAAGAGTTATTGAATAAAACTCTTTGTCTGTAAGTCCATTGGGTATGTGCTGCAGCCTGCGGCATCCCGCACTGCTGCTGATAGTCTTTTGTTCGTGGTAAAGTTCAAATTCCGTGTTGCATTTTGTTAAATCCGAGGCATAAATGTAAACATAAACACAGTCTTTTGGTGTCTTCACGGTGTGGAGTGTTTAGGGTTAAACAGGGATAAAGTAAGGTTGCTCCGGACTGGTCTTTTTCTCTAGTCTCAGCTTCTCATGGTGTGTCCTGGTACAGACACACCTGAGAGCTAAAGGGTTCGAGAGGCTGACCTGTCTAGGGTGAGGGGGAAACTTGGTCAGCGCTCTACGGAGCAGCTTCACGAGTGACACCCGCCGCATACGGAGACTCACCTTCTGCTTTTCGGAGCTACGACACTGCCGTTTAAAACCACAATACACAAGACTGCAATAAGCGCTGACTACGCAACAGAGACCCGGTCACGTGATCGGGGAAACCCGGAAACCAACCACGCTGCCAAGCAACAGACGGAAGACCAAGAGAAGAAGCCGGTGACGGTGTGCGGCGGAGAAACAGGAGGGTTATCCCTGTTTAACCCTAAACACTCCACACCGTGAAGACACCAAAAGACTGTGTTTATGTTTACATTTATGCCTCGGATTTAACAAATGCAACACGGAATTTGAACTTTACCACGAACAAAAGACTATCAGCAGCAGTGCGGGATGCCGCAGGCTGCAGCACATACCCAATGGACTTACAGACAAAGAGTTTTATTCAATAACTCTTTCAGTATATCACATTTCCATTTATTTCTAACCATATTACTAGCAACCAATAAAACTCGTTATTTGTAATATTAACAAGCTTATGTGGACATTTTGAAAATATATTACGATTTATCTGTGAACCCATAGACTTTAAAAGAGCTATTACCACATCGCATGTATTTGGCTATATCTAATCCAAGGGTACTCACAGACAACACTATCTTATTCTTCACATAGACAAGTGAAACTAGCAGCTAGGACTGAGCGCTACACTATAATCTGTGCTCAGTGTGCTGCATATATCTGTGCTCACACTGCTTAATTGTGGGGACTGGGGAGCAGCTGTATTATATAGGAGGAGTACAGTGCAGAGTTTTGCTGACAGTGACCACCAGTATACATTGTCTGCCTGAAAAACACTCCATATCTGTGCTCAGTGTGCTGCATATATCTGTGCTCACACTGCTTTATTGTGGGCACTGGGGACCACCAGTATATTATATAGGAGGAGTACAGTGCAGAGTTTTGCTGACCAGTGACCACCAGTATACGTTGTCTGCCTGAAAAACACTCCATATCTGTGCTGCATTGTAGTATATAGTAGGAGTACAGTGCATAATTTTGCTGACCACCAGTATATAATATATAGGAGTACGGTACAGAAGGCCACTGCTGTACCTACCTCTGTGTCTTCAAGTATACTATCCATCCATACCTGTGGTGCATTTCAGTTTTGCACAGTTTGCTGACCACCAGTATATAATATATATAGCAGTACGGTACAGTAGGCCACTGCTGTGCCTACCTCTGTGTCGTCAAGTATACTATCCATCCATACCTGTGGTGCATTTCAGTTTTGCACTGTTTGCTGACCACCAGTATATAATATATATAGCAGTACGGTACAGTAGGCCACTGCTGTACCTACCTCTGTGTCGTCAAGTATACTATCCATCCATACCTGTGGTGCATTTCAGTTTTGCACAGTTTGCTGACCACCAGTATATAATATATATAGCAGTACGGTACAGTAGGCCACTGCTGTACCTATCTCTGTGTCGTCAAGTATATTATCCATCCATACCTGTGGTGCATTTCAGTTTTGCACAGTTTGCTGACCACCAGTATATAATATATATAGTAGTACGGTACAGTAGGCCACTGCTGTACCTACCTCTGTGTCGTCAAGTATACTATCCATCCATACTTGTGGTGCATTTCAGTTTTGCACAGTTTGCTGACCACCAGTATATAATATATATAGCAGTACGGTACAGTAGGCCACTGCTGTACCTACCTCTGTGTCGTCAAGTATACTATCCATCCATACCTGTGGTGAATTTCAGTTTTGCACAGTTTGCTGACCACCAGTATATAATATATATAGCAGTACGGTACAGTAGGCCACTGCTGTACCTACCTCTGTGTCGTCAAGTATACTATCCATCCATACCTGTGGTGCATTTCAGTTTTGCACAGTTTGCTGACCACCAGTATATAATATATATAGCAGTACGGTACAGTAGGCCACTGCTGTACCTCCCTCTGTGTCGTCAAGTATACTATCCATCCATACTTGTGGTGCATTTCAGTTTTGCACAGTTTGCTGACCACCAGTATATAATATATATAGCAGTACGGTACAGTAGGCCACTGCTGTACCTACCTCTGTGTCGTCAAGTATACTATCCATCCATACCTGTGGTGCATTTCAGTTTTGCACAGTTTGCTGACCACCAGTATATAATATATATAGCAGTACGGTACAGTAGGCCACTACTGTACTTACTGTTAGGTTCCTGGTGCTCAGAACAAGGGAGATGTTGCGTAGTGAGTCCTGAGCACCAGAACGTGACGCTGAAACGAGGTGTGGTGTGGAAATAGCCCCTAGCACCCTACCTCCGTTTCACCCGTGTGGTCCGTTCACGCCTGAGTGACTATGGTTTCTTGGGCCCACGGCATCCGCGTTTGAAGGGCGGATTAGGTCTGCCCAACTCCGATGCCCCCAGGTCTTAGATTGAGACAAGGCGTGAACCGAGACAGGATAATAACAAGGGGACCTCTAGCTAAAACAAACAGAAGGCTAGGGGCTACTAACAACCCTAAACCTAAATATATGTGCGGCACGCCGCCAAAGGAAAAGAACAACAAAGGAAATGCTGTCCACTCGCCAACACAATACCGTTGTGTACCGGCGGTGACAGCACAAGCAGAACCCTCTGCAAAACACCAGAAACAAATTATAACCAAAGAATACTGCGGCCTGAGCCGACGGACGCGGCAAAGCCGCTACTCACGGAACCGGTACAAATACTTGCAAACGGACAGGAACCCCCAATGTAGCCGACACAGACTCTCAGAACTGGAGGACAGGCAGAATCCCAAACGACAGACCGGTGGACACCAAGAAGCCAGATATTCGACCAGGCACAGACAAAGCCACAGGACTCCTGGACAGGAACGCTTCACGGCAGGACACAGGATCAGACACTGGAATCGACACAGGAACCGACACTCAAAGCAGCTAGACAGACACTGCTAGACAGGAGCTCAGGAACTGGCAGGGACTAGCTCAGAACTCAAGAACTCTGGAACCCAGGAAACATGGAAATCTGGAAATATCACCAGCGTCTGTGAATTGCACCGAGCCAGCATATAACAGAGAGTCTTAATTATGTCGTGCAGCTGCCCTGTTGCACAACTGAGAGGTGCAATCAACAGACAGGTGAGGCTGAACACATGGGAACAAGCTGCAATCACACAGACTCACCACTGGCAGCAAACAAGAATCTTCTTAAACCAGAGCAACGGGAAATCCTGGCCTGCAAGACTACTTATAAACATAAAATAGGAATGAACCACTACCTGTGGTTCATAACAGTACCCTCTCTTTAAGGGTGGGCTCCGAACACCCCATGACACCCACGGGGAACAGAAACAGAAGTATAACATAAAATACATAACCAAAAATGCAAAACAGGAATGAGCCACAGCCGTGGCTCATAACACCTACCTCTGTGTCGTCAAGTATACTATCCATCCATACCTGTGGTGCATTTCAGTTGTGCGCAGTATATATAGTAGTAGGCCATTGCTATTGATACTGGCATATAATTCCACACATTAAAAAATGGAGAACAAAAATGTGGAGGTTAAAATAGGGAAAGATCAAGATCCACTTCCACCTCGTGCTGAAGCTGCTGCCACTAGTCATGGCCGAGACAATGAAATGCCATCAACGTCATCTGCCAAGGCCGATGCCCAATGTCATAGTAGAGAGCATGTAAAATCCAAAAAACAAAAGTTCAGTAAAATGACCCAAAAATCAAAATTGAAAGCGTCTGATGAGAAGCGTAAACTTGCCAATATGCCATTTACGACACGGAGTGGCAAGGAACGGCTGAGGCCCTGGCCTATGTTCATGGCTAGTGGTTCAGATTCACATGAGGATGGAAGCACTCATCCTCTCGCTAGAAAAATGAAAAGACATAAGCTGGCAAAAGCACAGCAAAGAACTGTGCGTTCTTCTAAATCACAAATCCCCAAGGAGAGTCCAATTGTGTCGGTTGCGATGCCTGACCTTCCCAACACTGGACGGGAAGAGCTTGCGCCTTCCACCATTTCCACGCCCCCTGCAAGTGCTGGAAGGAGCACCCGCAGTCCAGTTCCTGATAGTCAAATTGAAGATGTCACTGTTGAAGTACACCAGGATGAGGATATGGGTGTTGCTGGCGCTGGGGAGGAAATTGACAAGGAGGATTCTGATGGTGAGGTGGTTTGTTTAAGTCAGGCACCCGGGGAGACACCTGTTGTCCGTGGGACGAATATGGCCATTGACATGCCTGGTCAAAATACAAAAAAAGATCAGCTCTTCGGTGTGGAATTATTTCAACACAAATGCGGACAACAGGTGTCAAGCCGTGTGTTGCCTTTGTCAAGCTGTAATAAGTAGGGGTAAGGACGTTAACCACCTAGGAACATCCTCCCTTATACGTCACCTGGACCGCATTCATCAGAAGTCAGTGACAAGTTCAAAAACTTTGGGTGACAGCGGAAGGAGTCCACTGACAACTAAATCCCTTCCTCTTGTAACCAAGCTCCTGCAAACCACACCACCAACTCCCTCAGTGTCAATTTCCTCCTTACCCAGGAAAGCCAATAGTCCTGCAGGCCATGTCACTGTCAAGTCTGATGAGTCCTCTCCTGCCTGGGATTCCTCCGATGCATCCTTGAGTGTAACGCCTACTGCTGCTGGCGCTGCTGTTGTTGCTGCTGGGAGTCGATCGTCATCCCAGAGGGGAAGTCGGAAGACCACTTGTACTACTTCCAGTAAGCAATTGACTGTCCAACAGTCCTTTGCGAGGAAGATGAAATATCACAGCAGTCATCCTGCTGCAAAGCAGATAACTCAGGCCTTGGCAGCCTGAGCGGTGAGAAACGTGGTTCCGGTATCCACCGTTAATTCAGAGGCAACTAGAGACTTGATTGAGGTACTGTGTCCCCGGTACCAAATACCATCTAGGTTCCATTTCTCTAGGCAGGCGATACCGAAAATGTACACAGACCTCAGAAAAAGAGTCACCAGTGTCCTAAAAAATGCAGTTGTACCCAATGTCCACTTAACCACGGACATGTGGACAAGTGGAGCAGGGCAGACTCAGGACTATATGACTGTGACAGCCCACTGGGTAGATGTATTGCCTCCCGCAGCAAGAACAGCAGCGGCGGCACAAGTAGCAGCATCTCGCAAACGCCAACTCGTTCCTAGGCAGGCTACGTTTTGTATCACCGCTTTCCAGAAGAGGCACACAGCTGACAACCTCTTACGGAAACTGAGGAAGATCATCGCAGAATGGCTTACCCCAATTGGACTCTCCTGGGGATTTGTGACATCGGACAACGCCAGCAATATTGTGCGTGCATTACATCTGGGCAAATTCCAGCACGTCCCATGTTTTGCACATACATTGAATTTGGTGGTGCAGAATTATTTTAAAAACGACAGGGGCGTGCAAGAGATGCTGTCGGTGGTCCGAAGAATTGCGGGCCACTTTCGGCATTCAGCCACCGCGTCCAAAAGACTGGAGCACCACCAAACATTCCTGAACCTGCCCTGCCATCATCTGAAGCAAGAGGTGGTAACGAGGTGGAATTCAAACCTCTATATGCTTCAGAGGATGGAGGAGCAGCAAAAGGCCATTCAAGCCTATACATCTGCCCACAATATAGGCAAAGGAGGGGGAATGCACTTGACTCAAGCGCAGTGGAGAATGATTTCAACGTTGTGCAAGGTTCTGCAACCCTTTGAACTTGCCACACGTGAAGTCAGTTCAGACACTGCCAGCCTGAGTCAGGTCATTCCCCTCATCAGGCTTTTGCAGAAGAAGCTGGAGACATTAAAGGAGGAGCTAAAACAGAGCGATTCCGCTAGGCATGTGGGACTTGTGGATGGAGCCCTTAATTCGCTTAACCAGGATTCACGGGTGGTCAATCTGTTGAAATCAGAGCACTACATTTTGGCCACCGTTCTCGATCCTAGATTTAAAACCTACGTTGTATCTCTCTTTCCGGCAGACACAAGTCTGCAGAGGTTCAAAGACCTGCTGGTGAGAAAATTGTCAAGTCAAGCGGAACGTGACCCGTCAACATCTCCTCCTTCACATTCTCCCGCAACTGGGGGTGCGAGGAAAAGGCTAAGACTTCCGAGCCCACCCGCTGGCGGTGATGCAGGGCAGTCTGGAGCGAGTGCTGACATCTGGTCCGGACTGAAGGACCTGCCAACGATTACTGACATGTCGTCTACTGTCACTGCATATGATTCTCTCACCATTGAAAGAATGGTGGAGGATTATATGAGTGACCGCATCCAAGTAGGCACGTCAGACAGTCCGTACGTATACTGGCAGGAAAAAGAGGTAATTTGGAGGCCCTTGCACAAACTGGCTTTATTCTACCTAAGTTGCCCTCCCTCCAGTGTGTACTCCGCTCACCTTGTCAGCAATCGGCGTACAAGGTTACTTCCAGAAAATGTGGAGAAGATGATGTTCATCAAAATGAATTATAATCAATTCCTCCGTGGAGACATTCACCAGCAGCAATTGCCTCCAGAAAGTACACAGGGACCTGAGATGGTGGATTCCAGTGGGGACGAATTAATAATCTGTGAGGAGGGGGATGTACACAGTGAAAGGGGTGAGGAATCGGAGGATGATGATGAGGTGGACATCTTGCCTCTGTAGAGCCAGTTTGTGCAAGGAGAGATTGATTGCTTCTTTTTTTGGTGGGGGCCCAAACCAACCAGTCATTTCAGTCACAGTCGTGTGGCAGACCCTGTCGCTGAAATGATGGGTTCGTTAAAGTGTGCATGTCCTATTTATACAACATAAGGGTGGGTGGGAGGGCCCAAGGACAATTCCATCTTGCACCTCTTTTTTCTTTCATTTTTCTTTGCATCATGTGCTGTTTGGGGACAATTTTTTTGAAGTGCCATCCTGCCTGACACTGCAGTGCCAATCCTAGATGGGCCAGGTGTTTGTGTCGGCCACTTGTGTTGCTTAGCTTAGTCACACAGCGACCTTGGTGCGCCTCTTTTTTTCTTTGCATCATGTGCTGTTTGGGGACAATTTTTTTGAAGTGCCATCCTGCCTGACACTGCAGTGCCACTCCTAGATGGGCCAGATGTTTGTGTCGGCCACTTGGGTCGCTTTGCTTAGCCATCCAGCGACCTCGGTGCAAATTTTAGGACTAAAAATAATATTGTGAGGTGTGAGGTGTTCAGAATAGACTGAAAATGAGTGGAAATTATGGTTATTGAGGTTAATAATACTATGGGATCAAAATGACCCCCAAATTCTATGATTTAAGCTGTTTTTGAGGGTTTTTTGTAAAAAAAAAAAAACGAATCCAAAACACACCCGAATCCGACAAAAAAATTTCAGGGAGGTTTTGCCAAAATGCGTCCGAATCCAAAACACGGCCGCGGAACCGAATCCAAAACCAAAACACAAAACCCGAAAAATGGCCGGTGCACATCACTAGTTTAAACAGGAAAGAGGAAGGCTGCTTCTAGTTGCTCCAGCGTGGCCCAGACGGCATTGGTTCTCATACCTGCAGGGTATATCGATAGGGCATCCCCTTCTACTTCCTCAATGACCAGACCTCCTTGTGCAGGGCCCTTGTCTCCACCCAGACCTGACCAGACTGGCTTTGACGACGTGGCTCTTGAAGCATCACTCCTGAGAGCCAAATGATTTTCAGAGGCAGGTACTCAAACGATGTTGAAAGCCCGTAAACCAGCCTCTGCCCGAATTTATTACAGAGTGAAATTGTTACTTCATCTGGTGTGCTGAGAAGAATTATGATGTCCATAGATTCAGAACTTCCAGAATACTGGCTTTCCTGCAAAGAGGCCTGGACTTAGGTCTTCGTCTGGCCTCCCTCGAGGTTCATATATCTGCCTTGTCGGTTTGGTTTCAGAGAAAAATTGCCTCTACACCTGATGTTCAGATGTCATCCACCCTTTCTCATATTCCACCAGGACTGGGCAGTTCAGGTTATCTGTCTAAGGGGGTGTCATCTTTTCACCTTTAACCAAGAGATTGTGGTTCCGGCCTTTGTCTTTTCGGATTTGACTCCCAAAGAACGTACTTTGGATGTGGTTAGGGCTTTCCGTATCTATGTGGAGAGAACTGCCTCTATCAGTAGGTCAGATTCCCTTTTTGTTTTGTTTGGTTTTCACAAACGTGGCTGGCCTGCGAATAAGTTAACCTTGGCCAGATGGATTAGAATGGTAATTGTACAAGCCTATGCGCAGGCTGGACTCCCAGCTCCTGCTGCAGTTAAAGCCCATTCTACTCGGTCTGTTGGACCTTCTTGGGCGAGCGGCCGAGTTGTGGTGCGTCCCCAGAACAATTGTGCAAGGCGGCTACGTGGTCCTCAGTGAATACATTCATTAGGTTCTATGCCTTTGAAACTTCCGCCTCACAGGATGCTTCCTTTGGTCGCTGGGTTCTCTTGCCCACTAGGGCGCGTCCCCTGCCTTGAGGAACTGCTTTAAGACATCCCCGGTTTTCCCTGTGAAACACAGTGTACCCCGCTGCAGAAGGGGAGAGTTATGGTAGACTTACCATGGTTACCTCTCTTTCTGCAAGGTACACTGGGTTCCACAGGGCGCCCACCCTGACACGCCTGGCTTCTTTGGGTTGTATGGCATTAGCCGCTGGTACCCTCTTGTGTCGTGAGATTGTGGTTCTATGTTGTGAGATTCAAATTAATTGCTAATATATGTTGCGGACGCAAGGCGCATCTTATTACCATATACGATAAAAGTGCGCTGTACATCGCAAACACTACATCCCTTAAGAGAAAACAAGTACACACACACATTTATGAGTTCCAAAGCTCATTGATGTATATATTTGATATTAAAAGGATATGCATACAATATAACACATATACAGTGTATATATATATATATATATATATATAGTTACAAATTTACAATTACATAGGAAGCGAGAATCCATACAGTTACAGTCAGCATACTTCACCATATTTGCTCAATGCACACTCCGTGGGGGTCATTCCGAGTTGATCGCTCGCTAGCTACCTGGGCGGATCCGGACCGTTGGAGACCGTTTTCGGGGAGTGGAGAAGAAAACGCAGGCATGTCCAGCAGAACGGAGGGCGGATGTCTGACGTCAAAGCCGGCCCCAGCATCGCAGAGATCGTCGCACAGGGCAAGTATGTCCAGGCCTAGTCTTCTTTTGCTTTACATTTTTTTAGCTTAGCAGGGCTGCACAAGTGATCGCAGCCCTGCTAAGCTAAAATACGCAGCCCTGCTAAGCTAAAATACACTCCCCCATAGGCGTGGACTAGTTGATCACAGCAGCAGCAAAAAGTTGCTGGCTGCGATCAACTCGTAATGACCACTATTGTCATATAGAGGAGTTGAATTAATTCCAGCAAGTGTACTAGTAGGGCCCCTAGCACAATATTTTAATTCTTTCAACCTTCTTACTATTTCTTGATTTAAAAAAAAAAAAATATATATATATATATATATATATATATTTTTTTTTTGTTTTTAACACAATTTTTGGGGGAGTAATGTGTTTTTAATTAATTCAATATTTTATCTACTTACCTATAAATTATCAGTGCACCACACCACTATCTTCTTTCATTTGTTTGTTTTTCTGTGATGATCATACTGCTGGTAGGTGGTAGCACACCCCCGGTATGTAATATTATTTTGGTTGAAATTTCAATCTGGGGTTGGCCGATCTGAACTGGTGCGGCAACTTCCTTTTTTACTTTTTTTTCCATTTGATCATCTCAGGTGGTTCTATCGCCATCCACACCCAGCAATAATAACATAAGCAAGGGTTGAATGTAAGGCTGGGTACACACTTAAGGCCCCCATACATAAAATGATGGATTTGTGAAATTCCTCAATACCCCGACACCTGATTGGAATTTCCCAGAGGAACTTCTCCACAGTAAGCCACCCTATGGATAATCAAAAGCAGAGAAAAGATATGTTTACTGCAAAACAGGGCTTTTCTCTGCTCTATGAATAGACCCCATGGATACAAACACAGGGCACTGGCAGAAGCACACATATCGGACACAGACATATAGGGGGTAAATTTAGCACAGCTACGATCATGTTACCAGACATGCAGGGGGATGCCCAGCACAGGGCTAGTCCGCCCCACATGTCTGTCCGCCCCCTGCACAAGTACAAAAGCATCACACAGCGGCGATGCTTTTGTACTTGTGGAGTAACTCCCGGCCAGCGCAGCTCCTGCGGCTGGCTGGGAGTTGATCGTCGCAGCGGCTGCGTGTGACGTCACGCAGCCGCTGCGGCCCGCCCCTTGCACGGTCTGGCCACGCCTGCGCTGGCCGGACCACGCCCCCAAAACGGCGGCCAAACACCCCCTCCCGCCCAGCGACCGCCTCTGACTGTCATCAGGCAGAGGTGATCGCTAGGGAACGATGGCCTTCGGCCGTCGGGCATGTGCCAACGCACTGCGGCACCGGCGCATGCGCAGTTCCGACCCGATCGCTGCGCTGTGATAAACTGCGGTGAGCGATCGGGTCGGAATGACCCCCATAGACACAACGTGGGACAGACTGACACACCGGGGACACCGACAAACACAAACGCATCACACACAGTGATAGGCACGTGGGGCACACAGACACAAATATGGGATACTCGGACAGTTAGACAAGACTGATCCTGAGTCGCTTTGGCGGTCACCCATCTGAGACTTTATGTATCTGCAGCTACAAACTCCTTGGCAGAATGTGTAGCACGTACCGTAGGGCTATTCAGACATTTGTGCACATGCGCAGTTGCACAGATTGCTGAAATAAGTGAACATCGCCGTTGCATGCTGCTCTGAATCAGATCCACATTGTGATACAGACAGACAGACAGACACATATCACACACATAGAGATAAATATACATTGAACAGAAACTTAGAATAACATGCCGTATCCAGAAATCTGGTTCTATCAGTATACACAATAAGAAACAGGAAAACTTGCGCTTCAAAAACCATAGTGCCGCAACAATTGCTGGGGTGGTCACCAAAACCCACAAAAAAAGTTCAAGAAATTCACCACAGTATTTGCAACTGTGCGCACCTCTGGGATCAATCGTCAGTATTATTACATCCAATCTCAGTACTTGGTTATCGGATTCGGAAAAAGTTAATCTACCTATTCCACTGGATATCTTCATAAAGTTTTTTCTCCTTTAGGTGGCATGATCTTTTCTATATTCTTAGGTCCACACTCATCAGATAGTGTGTGGTGTTCAAGATGCCCACCCAAAACAGCGTGATTATGTTAGACAGTCCCTTCCTGGGTACAGGGTACTGGAGCAGCACTGGAATAGGGGCTTCTTAATCCTACACACACACAGGGGCTGGTAAGTCAGTCTGGCCACCAAAGCGTTTCTGCTCTCCAGGAGCCTTTGTCAAGGTGTATCTATACAGATACATATATAGATACACCTTGACAAATACTGTGGTGAATTTCTTGGTTCTATCAGTACCTGCATGTGTCCTGTGACAGATGCGGAGTAATGAATAAATTCTGGTTTGTTCATTCTCAGGGGAAGTTCCTGAATAAAGGGGGTGATTCAGAGCTGATCGTAAATGTGCAAAAAATATCAGAATCTCTGACATGTGGTGGGGGGGGACGACAGCCAGCACAGGGCTAGTCCGCACCGCATGTCAAGCCCTACCACCGCAGAGGTGCGAAAGCATCGCACAGCAGCGAGGCTTTCGCACCCGGCAAGTAGCTCCCTGCCTACGCAGCCTAGCTGCAGAGGCGGGCGGCTACCAACCATGTTTTGTGTCACAGTGGCTGCATGTGATGTCACGCAGCCGCCGCTGCCTGCCCCAGCAACAGTCCGGACACGCCTGCATTGTCTGGACCGCGCCCCCAAACGGTGTTCAAACGCTGCTGGCACGCCCCCCCCCCCTTACGAGACTGCCTCTGCCTGTCAACTAGGCAGAGGCAATAGCACCAGTGAGATGCTTTCACATCTCACTGTGTGTGCACGCACAGTGCGACCGCTGTGCATGCGCACAACACAATGGGCCCAAAGTTTGGACAATTGGTCACCAACTGGTGAGTCTCAGTGGTGAGAAGTGCCTGTGGAGATATGCAGGAATTTACCTGGATTCCAATAAAAGGCCTAATTCAGACCTGATCGTAGCAGCAAATTTGTTACCAGATGGGCAAAACCATGGCCCTCATTCCGAGTTGTTCGCTCGCTAGCTGCTTTTAGCAGAACTGCTACTAAATAATTTGCAGCAGTTTCTGAGTAGCTCCAGACTTACTCCTAGTTTGCGATCAGCTCAGTCTGTTTAGTTCCTGGTTTGACGTCACAAACACTCCCTGCGTTCGGCCAGCCACTCCTGCGTTTTTACCTGGCACGCCTGCGTTTTTTAGCACACTGCCTGAAAACGGGCAGTTATTGCCCAGAAACACCTACTTCCTGTCAATCACACTAACGTCGGTCGGCCTTGTGTAAATCTACTAAATTTCGTGTGAAAGTACTTAGCGCATGCGTGATGCGTACCATGCACATGCGCATTTTCCACATAATCGCTGTGTTGCGAAAATCTGCAACGAGCGAACAACTCGGAATGACCACCCACGTGCAGTGCGGGGGGGGGGGAGATAATAGGATTTTAATTACCTACCGGTAAATTCTTTTCTCGTCCATAAGGGATACTGGGGTCATAGTATGATAGGTATAGATGGGGTCTAAAGAAGCCAGTGCACTTTAAATTTCTTCAACTGGGTGTGCTGGCTCCTCCCCTCTATGCCCCTTCCAACAGCCAGTCTAGGTAAAACTGTGCCCGAAGGAGAATGGACATACTTGAGAGAAGGAACAGAACAATAGCGAGTGGTGAGATTTACACCAGCACAGCACACCACAACATAACTGACCAGCAACAGCTGGTAACAACAACAGCAACAGCTGAACAGGTAACCTTTTACAAAAGAAAAACCTGCGGACAAGTCAACGCACTGAGGCGGGCGCCCAGTATCCCTTATGGACTACGAGAAAAGGATTTACCGGTAGGTAATTAAAATCCTATTTTCTCTAGCATCCATAAGGGATACTGGGGTCTTTGTACGATGGGGACGTCCCAAAGGGCGGGAATATGCGGAGACGTCTGCAGCACCGCCTGCCCAAACTGGGTATCCTCTTTGGCCAGGGTATCAAACCTGTGGAACTTCAAAGGTGTTCTTTCCCGACCAGGTAGCAGCTCGGCATAGTTGCAAGGCCGAGACTCCACGGGCAGCCACCCCGGAAGACCCCACCTATCTTGTAGAGTGGGCCTTCAGAGACTGTGGAACAGGTAAGGCTGTTGAGACATAGGCCTGTTGGATCGTCGGCCTAATCCACCGAGTAATGGGATGTTTATAGGCAGGGTAACCCTCTTTTCTGCGCATCATAAAGCACAAACAGGGAATCCGTCTTTCGGAACCGAGCCGTCCTCTTGACGTAAATCTTCAAGGCTCCCACAGCATCCAACGCCTCCGGGGGGCAGAGGTGCCATTACCTGATGGAACCACAATAGGTTGGTTCAGATGGAACGCAGAAACAACCTTTGGCAGGAACTGCTGCCTAATCCGGATCTCTGCTCTGTTTTTGTAAAAGACCAAGTATGGATGGACTTTTACACGTTAAGGCCCCCAATTCTGAGACATGCCTAGCAGAAGCCAGGGCCAGTAACATCACAGTCTTCAACGTGAGGTACTTGTCTTCTATCATCCTTAACAGTTCAAACCAGGAGGACCGTAGAAATTCCAATACCACATTCAGATCCCAGGGTGCCGTTGGTGGCACAAAGGGAGGCTGTATGTGAAGAATCCCTTGCAAGAAGGTCTAAACTTCTGGCAACACTGCCAACTTCTTCTGGAAGAAGATTGAGAGGGCTGAAATCTCGACCTTAAGAGAGCCCAGCCTGCAGGAAAGGTATGAAACATCCCAAGTGAAAATCCGCCAGAGGATACTTGCACTCCTCACACCAAGAGACATATCTCCTCCAGTTATGATGATAGTGATTTGACATCACAGGTTTTCTGGCCTGAACCATGGTTGCAATAACCTCTTTGGAAAGGCCTTTGTGAGCTAGGATATTCCGCTTAACCGCCATGCCATCAGACAAAGCCGCCGTAAGTCCGGGTACACGAACGGACCTTGTTGCAGAAGATCTCTTCTCATTGGCAGAGGCCAAGGGTCTTTGATGGACATGTCCAGAAGATTTGGGTACCATGCCCTTCGAGGCCAGCCTGGGGCAATCAGAATTACCTGGACTCTTTGATGCCTGATTCCCTTTAGCACCCTCTGGAGCAACGGAATTGGAGGAAACAGGTAGACCAACTTGTAAGGCCATGGGGTAGTCAGTGCATCCACTGCTACCGCCTGTGGGTCCCTGGTCCTCGAACAATACCGGTGAAGTTTCTTGTTGAGCCGAGATGCCATAAAGTCGATCTGCGGGTAGCCCCACAGATCGGTGAGGGAGGAGGCTCCACTTCCCCGGGTGTAAGTCGTGACGACTTAGGAAGTCTGCTTCCCAGTTGTCCGCTCCCGGGATAAAGATGGCTGACATTGCTCTTGCGTTTCTTTCTGCCTAGAGGAGTATCCTTGTCACTTCTCGCATGCACGCTCTGCTCTTTGTTCCTCCTTGTCGATTGATGTATGCCACGGCTATGGCGTTGTCCGACTGATCTTGAATGGCCTGATCTCGGAGCAGAGGAGAGGTCTGAAGCAGAGTGTTGTAGATTGCCCAGAGTTCCAGAATGTTGATCGGAAGTAGGGCTTCGTGGGCTGACCACCTGCCCTGGAACTGAGCCCCTCGGGTGACAGCTCCCCATCCTCTCAGACTTGGGTCCGTCATGAGAATCCAATCCTGAATCCAGAACCTTGGCCTTCCAGTAAGTTTGAGGACTGTAGCCACCACAGGAGGGAAATCCTGGCCTGAGGTGATAGACGTATGATCCGATGCATCTGAAGATGTGACCAGGACCACTTGCTCAGGAGATCCAATTGAAATGTTGTGGCATGGAATCTTCCATACTGGATCGCCTCGTATGAGGCCACATGCTGAGGCCTTGGTGGAAGTAGAGCTGGTGCTTTGTTCCTGAGATCCAGCGGCCTCTGTTTTTTTTGTCTTGCCTCTGGTGCCTCTGGCAGCGATGGAGGCGCCTTTGGTTCTTGACCTAAATCTAGAGGTCCAGAAGAACTGCGTAAATTGCCCCAGGTAGGAGCGTCTGACCGGTGGGGCCCCAGAGGGGAGAAATATGGATTTTCCAGGGTAGCTTTTGAAATCCACGTATCCAACTCAACCCCGAATAGCCACTCTCCTGAGAAAGGAAGAGACTCCACACTGCGCTTGGAATCTGCATCTGCTTTCCACTGGCGTAGCCATAGAGCTCTGTGCGCAGACACTGCCATGGCAGTAATCCTAGCATTAATAGCGCCTATCTCCTTGATAGAATCACACAAGACACGTGCAGTATCTTGTCAGTGTAATCATATTCACCAGAGACATATCCCCGCAAGGCCCCCTTGAATCTGGCCTGCCCATGTGTGAATGGCATGTGTCATCGAGCAACCTGCTATCACAGGCCTTTTTGATACACCAGCTGCTGTTTAAATAGACTTTAATGTAGTCTCTATTTTCCTATCCTCAGGGTCCTTTAAGGCAGATGCGCCCAGGATTGGTAATACCACCTTTTTAGATAGGCGTGAGACTGACACGTCCACAGCTGGGGGATCTTCACAATTTTTTACTGCCATCTGGAGTAAATGGGAAAGTACATAGAAAGCGCCTTGTCATCTGGAATTTCTTATATGGATTTTTCCAGGCTAACTTAAACATGTCATTTAATTCCTTAGAATCATGGTGTCACGATCCGGGTTATTGGACATCATTATTTACCTTCCAAGTGTCTCCTGAGACTGGCCCAGCATTCCAAAACGGGATTCCATCTGCGCTGTCTGCATGCAGCGCGCTGTATATCTTTGCCTCAAGTCTCTTTCCTGTGATCCCGCAGCGCTGTCATGCAGCCTTACAGTTTAGTTGCACTGTTTTAAAGAATGGCGTCTCCTGCCCTCCATGGCCTCCGCCACCATTACTGCTGTTTACCACATGGAATATACAAACAGACTTTCCCTCCAAATGCAAACATGGGCGCAGCCATGTTTTTCCTCATCACATGTCATTCTACAACTTATCCGCTGCACTCTGGACTCTGCCTAATTATCCAGCCAATGCCTGCTTCCCAGCTGGTATAAATATCCTGCTCCTGGGCTGGATAATAGTCAGTGCTTTGGTTGTCTAACCTATACACATGTCTCTCCTGCTTGTGGATTCTACTGCTTGTTTCTCCCGTTATTCCAGCTCCTGTGATTCAGCTCCACTAAGAGACCCGCACCTGTTTCCATCCTGCGGTGCAGCTTGACTTCTGCAGTGTTCCAGCATTGCTCCTGATTACTCTCTACGATCAGACACTGGTTTCTTGCTTCCAGCGTTGGTCCTGCTTCGCTTTCAGCCTCCAGCGGTGTCCTGGTATCGTTTTCAACTACTCCTTTCTGCAGCACCGCTCTCCATACTCCACAGCGTACTTACCACGGCCTACCAGCTTTCCACAGTGCTCCTGAGTCACTGGTATTCTGCTAGCGGTGCTCCACAGTGTCTTCAGTTTATTTCAACGTCATCAGCGGTATTCCTATATCGCCTACATCAGTGACCATTCTACCATTGAACCACAAAGTCCATCGATGCTCACCATCGGACTCTAAGTCTAGAGTGGTGAGTTCTGCACACCTTCCATTCATACCAGTTCCATCCGGCACTCTCTGCAATTACCAAGTACCATCTACTTCTGTGCCTCTGTTTTGCTCCAGCCTCTGTTTACCATCTGCTGGGCAGTACCAGTTCATACCTCTCCTCAGCGGTTAGCTGTGGCATACGGACTTACCATCTCCAGTGTCGAAGTCAAAAAATTACATAAAAAGAACATACAAACTACACACATATAAGTCGCTATACTTGCAAATACGCGCAGCGAGCACAGCAATATATGGTAACACACGCATTTACACGGACATGCCACAGAGATGGATTCAACACTTATTTCATACAGTACATAACTATAATAATATCAAGCGCCAGACATCATGATGATTTAAAATTATATAACGAAGTAATGTCATGTATGTGTATTATTTGAACGAAGCAAGATAGACCTGTCATATTTACTATTAAAGCAACCAGATTAATGTGTAGATTCATTTGATACTTGTTATTAAGTTGTAGGGCATTGCAACAAGGAATTATGATTAAATGTATAAAAGCTAAAATCACTTTTATTAGAACAATAGATAATCCAAACAGGTAGTAGACAGGAAGATCTGGCCAGCCCCTTTGGATGTCTTCAATGCTGAACCTGTTTAGCATATACACAAACCAGTGACTCATCATGGATGAGAAAGTCCCCTCCCCCCCAATACTAGATAACACATTGCTGATCACACAGGAGGTCAGTTGCTGATCGGTCCCAGACGATGATGGAGTTCTTGCATGATTTTACAGAGAGAGAGAGAGAGTCATATGGAGGGACAAATTTATATGAGAAAGATATGGTAATTGTATCACTGGCCTGTAACTGTATGTAACTGTATGTTTTAACTGCTTACTGTGTGAGTGTAACCATGTAACTATAGGTATACTGTACTTTGTAATATATTTAATCCATATCCTTTTAATAACAAATATATACATCAATGAGCTTTGGAACTCAGATGATGTGTGGGTGTATTGTTTTCTCTTATGGGATGCAGTGTTTTGCGATGCACAGCGCACTTTTATCGTATATGGTAATAAGATGCGCCTGGCGTCTGCAATATATATTAGAGTGGGCATTTTAAATATTTGTGAGAAAGCAATTTGGCATTCACAGATTGGGGCTCGTCCGGGATATCATGGTCTTAATGATGCACTGTACATTATAAACACGATGCTGTGGTCTATCAGCTTGTGATGGACGCATCCTGATGCTGAGAAAATCATATCCGTGTGTTCTGTTGTGTTATCAGTAAGCCAAGGATATGAAAAATTCAAGGGACAATGCGTTTCTCATAATATTTAAGATGCTAAAATGTATTTTTATTGTTGCAAAACAAAGTTCAAATAAGTCATATTGTGTTTGATTCAGATTGGATTGTTTATCTGTTAAGTAGGGTTAAAAGTACATTTAAAAGTTCCTGCATAGCCTTGATATAGTTTTGTTTTTTTAACTGAGGCCTAAAATAACTTCTGGTGCTTGTATAATATGTGATTTCTTTGTGACAAAGGAAGCCGCATGGTCTGTCCTCCATTTTGGACTAACCACATGGCCTGTCCACCATTTTGTGTAAACCTCATGGATGTGGAAGGGTTAGGAGCAGTGGTCATTTTAGGAAGGTCATTTTCTAAATAGCTGATTTTCACTCTGCTCAGAACAATCAGCTTTCCTTGGTAACATCAAACACCATTTATGAGTTACCAATGCATTTATTTAACCCATGCCATAGTCAATTACAAATAGTATTTATGTGTATATTTATATCAGTGTATGTTTTGCAAGATAGCTATCCAATCTGAATCATATCATTTAAATTATTCATTATTGCTAGAGTCATTATAGATCTGTGTGAAATAGGATACATTTGTTGCTATATAGGTAAATTTGAAATAACAGTATTTTAAGGAAGTAAGTGTAAAGACACAAACGCAGGTCTGCATAAAAGTTTATACAGAACAAGTTGTGTCTAGTGGGCAATAGTAATTAGTATTGTTCACATTTATAGAACTGTGTGATTTGTTTTATTGCGGACGCAGGTTTTTGTACACGTGTCTCGGACAAAGTAAAGGACTGCGCATGCAGCGTAAGAGACACGCACGGTCGCATGTTTACGCAAAGTGCGTAAGAATGCGGGTGCTAAGTACAAATTACACAATAGTGTCGTTTAGTTCAAAGGTGGGATAGTAGACATTTAATACAATAGCACATAACTATCAGATTTCAAAAGCAGGTTACTCTAAATTTAGTTTAAAAACTGTATTGCCTCTGGGGTAAAGTTGCCTATCTGAATGAATTGAAATTTTCTGTACAGAAAAACCAAAGTTTATTTGAGTGAGCGAACGTAGGAGTGAGTGGATATTGAACCCAGGGAATTCGGGATCCCGTAGTGTGGTACATCAAGTAAGTGGAGGCTTGGTGGCATGAGGCGGCTGACTCATGTTAATATAGATTGAAATACGCAAATCGTGAGGAGATTTGCAGAGGAGCATAATAGGGAATTCTGCATTGTGTAGTATTGAAGTAAAAAGGTTTTTTGTTACGCTCCGAGCTGAGGGTCACAGTTTGTACATTGACCCGTGGTTGTACGGCAGATAGGTAACAAGTACCTATACGCTGTGCGATTGGACCGCGCATTTGTGGGGGTGATACATAGCGCAACTTGATACCCCTTTTACAAGCTTTTGCATAAAATCGCGGTATCATTAGCGCTGTATAGAGCATACGCAAGCGTGATTTGTATATAAAAAGTGTATAGGGAGTTTTTGCTGGTCTCTCTCAGGAAAATCTTCAGCGGCGGATATTTACTGGGAAAGGTAAGTCACTCCTAACACTTCCAGTAAATAGAAACTAGATAGGGCCTCACTGGGTACACACTGTTCACTATTGGAGCGAGTCGTGGTACTCAGCGGAGAAGGAGCGAGTGAAAGCGCTAGGTGTCTTTCACCGTCTATCTGTGGTGTGCATTGGGGATTGCGTTTATTGGCAAAAAGTCCACGATGGGATCCAATTGCACAAGCAGTGGGCGTTTGGTAGCTAAGGTCCAGGCTGAAGAAGAGTTGGGACCGAGAAGGTCAGACTCTGGACCGAGAAGGTCAGAATTGCGACCAAGAGGGTCAGCAAGGTTTATTATGTGTGAACAGTATGGTTCACACACGGAGGCTTTTTGCAATGAATGGTTACGTATGACTGACAAAGATAGGGTACCATTCCCTAGGGTGGCCAGCTTTGAACCAGAGGTATTGCAGAACTTAAGGATGATATGTCTGATAAATCCAGAAAACAAAGGGTCAGACATACAAATTGTTTAAACCTGTGGCAGCAAGAGGGGTTGGTAAGTTTGATCCTAAGGTATTGCAGGTGGTATGTCTAACCAAAGTCATATAAGACAAGAATGGAAATATAAGAACTGTTTGAACTTGTAGCAACAATAAACAAGTAGGAAGGAAAAAAAAAAGAATGCAAGTACACCGCCATATGTAGATGTGGAAGCAGTTACGGCCAGCATACAAACTATAGAAAATAATAAAAATATGAAAAAATATGACTGTAACCTATATATGTACTAATGAATGTTGAAGTTTTATTTAGGAGGAGAAGGTGACCTGATTGTTTTCAGCCATTTCTCACGTACCCAGAGGAGTATCCAACCGGTAAAAGAAGAGCAGTAGCCTGTGGGGGAAGTGGCTGAGACCAGTGGAACAGGTAAGTATGGTATCATTCGTGTACATATATAGTAAAACCCCAAAATAAAATAAAAAAATCAAGAAAGTAACGTCAGAAATGGAGAAAAAACCTGTCCGCACATTTAGTATTTGCCAGTAGGAAAGCGGACAGAGACAAGGTAACACCCAGGTATTTCTTTCAGTTACCATATAAGAAGTATTCATTCCTAGTAATGCCCTTAGTCAAAATGAGCTCGGAAATGTTTGTTGGACCATGTACAGATCCTTAATACGGGATGAGAAGGATTGAATGAAATACTTCGCATGACCTAGAAGCTTGTTAAACTTTTTATTTTTGTCTCTTGCAGTAATAGAAAACTCTCCATCTGGACAAGACCACTGGTAAACACTTAATTCGGCAAATGGGAGGTGGCTGTCTCTGTGCAAATGGACGGGCTCAATAAGGCATTGAGTGTCAGGGTGCAGACTTCTTTGCAAGATTGGAAAGGGGTCACAGTAGCTAATCTTAGATAGTGTGCTATCGAACATCACAAGAATAGTGCTAGGCGCAGAGAACAACAGGTGGAGAGGTTGAGGACGGTAAGTATACTGGCACATACAGGAAAGACCCATCAGTCCAAACCCCAGATCCCTAATGGTCAATAATATGTTACACTTGTAGGAAGAAAGGGCATTTTGCCAGAGATTGTAGGAGTAGTAGGACACATAGTCAATATAGATCCCCTAGACAGAAAACACAAGCCACATTATTAAACACATAGACGGGACCAAGGGACATATAGTAAGAAATTATAAGCCATATAGAAAACACAGATTCGGCTAATGGGAAGAACAAAATAAATGCAACATTACCCTTTGACAAAACTTGCTGGGGTCAAGATGGGGACTCTAAACTTTTGCTTCTTTTTCCTAGCAGAAATGGCCCCTGATTAACTTAATTTTGTTAGATATGATATACATATACTATGCTCCCGCTCAGGAAGTACAAAGTATGTTAGACACCCACGAAGACTAATGTCGCATTCTACTGTTCTAGATGCATGTCCATCACAGGTAGAGGAAATTATCTCACAGATACCGGGTTCCCTATGAACTTAGGATGGACAGGACACTGGATTGATGGCTGGGATAGTCCCAATAGCGATACGACAAACACAGATTTTTTTTAAAGGGGAGTAGACCAAGTAGAGAATCACTTCCCCGTAGTGCCCAATCCAGTTGTCAAATTTTTATAAAATCTTCTTCATCTCTACAAACTCATCTGTCACCAACCTGTATTCTGTGTCTCTACAGTTTCCTCTTCATCTTTTGCGTTCACACAGGGTGGTACAATACATGGACCCAAGTACAGTTCAAACTCCACATGCCTAGGTCCTTCAGAGTTCTGCCCGAATCCAGTATATCTCAACAGCACGATGACACCAGTATTACTGCAGTGTGCCTTGTCATGCACAAAGGGTGGAGAATGGGATTACTGGTGAACGGAAATTTTGTATAGACACTGATATGCCTGTTGGTGAATGGCAAACCTGACATTTTCTTTTTCATTTTCTTCTTCTTTCTCTCCTCTAGAGATGTTTCTTTCTTATTTTCTTTTTTTGAGTTATGCTCATGGTACTCTACATTGCAAACACACGATAGTTAAATTAAGATACAAAAAAAATTGTGTTCCCTACAGGAAAAGGCAGTCTGGAGGACAAAGGGGTATGGCCAGGAGTCCTCAGGACTGTGGGCAGGTGGACACAGTAAGCCAGTAGCCCCCAGAGCATACCTTCCAAGTCTAGCTGAGGTGGCACACGGTCTGACTCATCTAGGCAAAGAGGGTATGTGCAGGTGATGAGAGCCTACTGGTGTGCACCAGGATTCTATTCTCATGCAGATAAGAGAGCAATGACCTGTCTTGCTTGCTTGAGGAAGAATATTGGTAAAGCAATACCAACAGAGCCATCCCATATCCCTCCTGCAGACGGATCTTTTCAGGAAATACAAATCGACTTCGTACAGTTAACACCCTTTAGGAATTATTGTTATGTATTGGTGTGCACTGATGTTTTCTCAAACTGGGTAGAGGCATTTCCTGCTGCCACGGATGCTGCTGTGTTTACTGCAAAGAAAAATTGCGCAGAAATTTGTGTGTAGCTAATGCTATCCCTAGAAGTAGGAGCAAAGCTTGAAATTGTACTATTGTGATCATAGATACTGCCACTAGTATTATGTAGCTTTGGAACCACTCCCAGATCTTCACTCAACGAATCACCCTCTTCGAAATTTGTTTTTGTTTTGGTATTTGTGTTTTTTGTGTTGTTTTTGGAAGACAACCTCATGTCATGATTGATCCGCACAATGATCAGAAATACACCAATGAGGTGACCGTACAGTACCTTATTGAGATGAGCCAGCATTTGAGAACTTGAAAAAAGAACTTGAAACTGTTGATTGCTGGTATGCCAAATACTAACTGTCTTGATTGTGAACCAAGAGACTGTGTGATTGTTCTTACGCTCAGGTTGCCTGATAGACAGGTGGGAAGGACCATACCAAGTTTTGTTGACAGCACTATCCCAGTGAAAGTAGCCAAGAGAGAGACTTGAGTCCACGATTCCCATTGCAGGAAAGTCGGTAGTCCGGAAGGAACTCGTAAATGGAGTGAGATCGCAAAAGTATCACCAGAGACTCTGTTCCGTGGAGACTAAGAGGCGGCACTGTTGAACACTACCTGAGCGTACTAAAGGATTGCAGAAAGACCAGTCATTGTAATTGATTTGTTATGAACAAGAGTTGTTTTGTTCTATTTCTCTTTTCTCTCTTTCCCGCTGACAAACATTTTTTTTCAGGATATTCTATTTTTGTGAGTTTTTTTTATTTTTATGAGGAGTCGAGTGTGGGACTGGAACTGGTTCTGGAGGAAGGAGTGATTTCCTTATAGGATCCCAGCATTAGCCGATCAGTTTGTTAAAGTCAGAGAAAAATCAAAGTTCTTGTAGTTATGGAGTTCAGAGGTAATCAGGAACAATCAGACAATGGCTATTCACACATTGCAGATAAAGAGCTCATTAATATATGTGGAAGAAAGGTTTATGAGTGGCTCTCCCCGAACTCCGAAGGTTTATGTTATTTAGGAAGGACACTACTTATAACCCTTGTTCAATTATTAAACAGACCTAGCATACTTTCCAGAAATGGAAACAATGTTCAGAAAATGATAGGAATATGTAGATCATGAAAATGTTATATGTCACTGTCACGATTTGTTTGTGTCTTCTTCATCTACCCAGCAGAACCTCAATCGAATCCAAACATCAGTGTACAAAGACGTAGGTACATGTATGTGTGAAATGTTCGTCGAAAATCAGACATTATGGGCCAAAGCACTGTCCCAGCATACTCTATAGGTTGAATGTTGTCCCACACCCAACCAGTGGTCCCGTGACCGCCGAGTGCATATAGAGGATGTCTCGTCCTCCTCCCTGTCTTCCCCAAATATAGACAAGTGTCTGATTTGCAAAATTAATACATACTTGTGTCTAGGTCACCGATTATTGTATGAAATATTTTTTTTTCTTATGTTAATAATTGATGGCAGTTATTGTTTGCTGCCAAAGGGTGGACTGTCGAAGTCAAAAATATTACATAAAAAGAACATACAAACTACACACATATAAGTCGCTATACTTGCAAATACGTGCAGCGAGCACAGCAATATATGGTAACACACGCATTTACACGGACATGCCACAGATATGGATTCAACACTTATTTCATACAGTACATAACTATAATAATATCAAGCGCCAGACATCATGATGATTTAAAATTATATAATGAAGTAATGTCATGTATGTGTATTATTTGAACGAAGCAAGATAGACCTGTCATATTTACTATTAAAGCAACCAGATTAATGTGTAGATTCATTTGATACTTGTTATTAAGTTGTAGGGCATTGCAACAAGGAATTATGATTAAATGTATAAAAGCTAAAATCACTTTTATTAGAACAATAGATAATCCAAACAGGTAGTGGACAGGAAGATCAGGCCAGCCCCTTTGGATGTCTTCAATGCTGAACCTGTTTAGCATATACACAAACCAGTGACTCATCATGGATGAGAAAGTCCCCTCCCCAAAAAACTAGATAACACATTGCTGATCACACAGGAGGTCAGTTGCTGATCGGTCCCAGACGATGATGGAGTTCTTGCATGATTTTACAGAGAGAGAGAGAGAGTCATATGGAGGGACAAATTTATATGAGAAAGATATGGTAATTGTATTGCTGGCCTGTAACTGTATGTAACTGTAACTGTATGTTTTAACTGCTTACTGTGTGAGTGTAACCATGTAACTATAGGTATACTGTACTTTGTAATATATTGAATCCATATACTTTTAATAACAAATATATACATCAATGAGCTTTGGAACTCAGATAATGTGTGGGTGTATTGTTTTCTCTTATGGGATGCAGTGTTTTGCGATGTACAGCGCACTTTTATCGTATATGGTAATAAGATGCGCCTGGCGTCTGCAATATATATTAGAGTGGGCATTTTAAATATTTTGTGAGAAAGCAATTTGGCATTCACACCAGTTCTGGCAAGGACTCTGTAATATTCTGTTCTGCAAGCCACAGCACTAATTACCCCTGCGCTTCTGGGAACTGTACTGTAATTTGCCACTGCACATCTTCTGTGATGTTTTGCATATCCAAGGTGTCTTAAGCTGTGTGTTCAATAAAACTGACTTGATCTTTTTACAACTTCGTTGTCATGGTCACGCCTTCGGGCAAATGGTATTAGAGCTCCTGTATGTCTAGGAACCCAATACTACCTCCCCGGTTCACCTACACGTCAGCCCCTACATCTGAGGCTTCCCCAGGTCAGCCTCAGCCCTCAGCCTCAGCCCTCAGTGACACCACATAGAAAGTGACGCTGACCTTTTTCTGGGAGGAGAAGAACGACTGCTGTGCTGCATCGTCTTCCATTGGGATCTTTAATACATCCCTGATTGCAAATATGAGGGGTTCAATCCCCTGTGCTGGAGATGAATCCTCTGTAATAGGGTCCAGCTCCTCCCTCTCCTCCAGTCCTTCATCAGATTCTGAGAATAAGTCAGGGAGCTCACATTTATGTGTCCCTGAGCTAGGGAGAGGGGTCTGTCTGTCATCTGCTTTAGCAGCCAGGTCTTTTGACTGCTTGCAGTGAGCTGAGACGACATATCAGCCATCATGGTTTTTATAGCACCTAACCAGGATGACTCCGGAACCTCCCCCCAAGTTTCCTCACTAACTTGGGAGGACTGACTGCATTGTTCACATGATAGGGAACCAGTTATGGAGGGAGAGAATTTGGTATTACATACTGTACATCATTGGTGTTTTACCATGTTTACAGGAGACAAAACACACACACAACACACAGACAAGTGTGTGTGTATGTACGTATGTATGTATATGTGTGTATATATATATGTGTGTATATATATATACACTGCTCAAAAAAATAAAGGGAACACTAAAATAACACATCCTAGATCTGAATGAATGAAATATTCTTATTAAATACTTTGTTCTTTACATAGTTGAAAGTGCTGACAACAAAATCACTCAAAAATTATCAATGGAAATCAAATTTGTTAACCCACGGAGGTCTGGATTTGGAGTCACACTCAAAATTAAAGTGGAAAAACACACTACAGGCTGATCCAACTTTGATGTAATGTCCTTAAAACAAGTCAAAATGAGGCTCAGTAGTCTGTGTGGCCTCCACGTGCATGTATGACCTCCCTACAACGCCTTGGCATGCTCCTGATGAGGTGGCGGATGGTCTCCTGAGGGATCTCCTCCCAGACCTGGACTAAAGCATCCGCCAACTCCTGGACAGTCTGTGGTGCAACGTGGCGTTGGTGGATGGAGCGAGACATGATGTCCCAGATGTGCTCAGTTGGATACAGGTCTGGGGAACGGGCGGGCCAGTCCATAGCATCAATGCCTTCGTGTTGCAGGAACTGCTGACACACTCCAGCCACATGAGGTCTAGCATTGTCTTGCATCAGGAGGAACCCAGGGCCAACCGCACTGGCATATGGTCTCACAAGGGGTCGGAGGATCTCATCTCGGTACCTAATGGCAGTCAGGCTACCTCTGGCGAGCACATGGAGGGCTGTGCGGCATCCCCAAAGAAATGCCACCCCACACCATTACTGACCCACTGCCAAACCGGTCATGCTGGAGGATGTTGCAGGCAGAAGAACGTTCTCCTTGGCGTCTCCAGACTCTGTCACGTCTGTCACATGTGCTCAGTGAGAACCTGCTTTCATCTGTGAAGAGCACAGGGTGCCAGTGGCGAATTTGCCAATCTTGGTGTTCTCTGGCAAATGCCAAACGTCCTGCACGGTGTTGGGCTGTAAGCACAACCCCCACCTGTGGACGTCGGGCCCTCATACCACCCTCATGGAGTCTGTTTCTGATCGTTTGAGTAGACACATGCAGATTTGTGGCTTGCTGGAGGTCATTTTGCAGGGCTCTGGCAGTGCTCCTCCTGTTCCTCCTTGCACAAAGGCGGAGGTAGCGGTCCTGCTGCTGGGTTGTTGCCCTCCTACAGCCTCCTCCACGTCTCCTGATGTACTGGCCTGTCTCCTGGTAGCGCCTCCATGCTCTGGACACTAATCTGACAGACACAGCAAACCTTCTTGCCACAGCTCGCATTGATGTGCCATCCTGGATGAGCTGCACTGCCTGAGCCACCTGTGTGGGTTGTAGGGAGGTCATACAGGCACATGGAGGCCACACACCCACTACTGAGCCTCATTTTGACTAGTTTTAAGGACATTACATCAAAGTTGGATCAGCCTGTAGTGTGTTTTTCCACTTTAATTTTGAGTGTGACTCCAAATCCAGACCTCCATGGGTTAATAAATTTGATTTCCATTGATAATTTCTCTAACGTCCTAGTGGATGCTGGGGACTCCGTCAGGACCATGGGGAATAGCGGCTCCGCAGGAGACAGGGCACAAAAGCAAGCTTTTAGGATCACATGGTGTGTACTGGCTCCTCCCCCTATGACCCTCCTCCAAGCCTCAGTTAGGTTTTTGTGCCCGTCCGAGAGGGTGCAATCTAGGTGGCTCTCCTAAAGAGCTGTTTAGAAAAGTTTTTTTTTAGGTTTCAATCTCAGTGATTCCTGCTGGCAACAGGATCACTGCATCGAGGGACTTTGGGGAGAGATTTCCAACTCACCTGCGTGCAGGATGGATTGGAGTCTTAGGCTACTGGACACTTAGCTCCAGAGGGAGTCGGAACACAGGTCAGCCTGGGGTTCGTCCCGGAGCCGCGCCGCCGATCCCCCTTACAGACGCTGAAGAGACGGCAGAACGGAGGTCCGGAAAACAGGCGGCAGAAGACTCCACAGTCTTCATGAAGGTAGCGCACAGCACTGCAGCTGTGCGCCATTGTTGTCACACGGCTCACTGACTCAGTCACGGAGGGTGCAGGGCGCTGCTGGGGGCGCCCTGGGCAGCAATATAATTACCTTTAGTGGCAAAATAAATACATCACATATAGCCATTAAGGCTATATGTATGTATTTTAACCCAGGCCAGTTTATTAAAAACCGGGAGAAGAAGCCCGCCGGAAAAGGGGCGGAGCTTATTCTCCTCAGCACTCAGCGCCATTTTCCTGCTCAGCTCCGCTGGTGAGGAAGGCTCCCAGGACTCTCCCCTGCACTGCACTACAGAAACAGGGTAACAAAGAGAAGGGGGGCATAAATTGGCGATATTTATATATTAAGAGCGCATATATAGTAAACAACACCTTCTAGGGTTGTTTATATACATTTATAGCGCTTTTGGTGTGTGCTGGCAAACTCTCCCTCTGTCTCCCCAAAGGGCTAGTGGGTCCTGTCCTCTATCAGAGCATTCCCTATGTGTGTGCTGTATGTCGGTACGTGTGTGTCGACATGTATGAGGAAAATATTGGTGAGGAGGCGGAGCAAATTGCCTGTAATGGTGATGTCACTCTCTAGGGAGTCGACACCGGAATGGATGGCTTATTTATGGAAATTACGTGACAATGTCAACACGCTGCAAGCCGGTTGACGACATGAGAGGGCCGGCGAACAAATTAGTATCTGTCCAGGCGTCTCAAACACCGTCAGGGGCTGTAAAATGCCCATTTACCTCAGTCGGTCGACACAGACCCAGACACGGACACTGATTTCAGTGTTGACGGTGAAGAAACAAACGTATTTTCTTTTAGGGCCACACGTTAAGGGCAATGAAGGAGGTGTTACATATTTCTGATACTCCAAGTACCACAAAAAAGGGTATTATGTGTGAGGTGAAAAAACTACCTGTAGTTTTTCCTGAATCAGATAAATTAAATGAAGTGTGTGATGATGCGTGGGTTTTCCCCGATAGAAAATTATTGGCGGTATACCCTTTCCCGCCAGAAGTTAAGGCGCGGTGGGAAACACCCCTCAGGCTGGATAAGGCGCTCACACGCTTATCAGAACAAGTGGCGGTACCATCTACGGATAGGGCCGTACTTAAGGAGCCAGCTGATAGGAGGCTGAAAAATATCCTAAAAAGTATACACACACATGCTGGTGTTATACTGCGACCAGCGATCCCCTCAGCCTGGATGTGCAGAGCTGAGGTGGCTTGGTCGGATTCCCTGACTAAAAATATTGATACCTTTGACAGGGACAGTATTTTATTGACTATAGAGCATTTAAAGGATGCATTTCTATATATGCGAGATGCGCAGAGGGATATTTGCACTCTGGCATCAAGAGTAAATGCGATGTCCATATCTGCAAAAAGATGTTTATGGACACGACAGTGGTCAGGTGATGCAGATTCCAAACGGCACAAAGATGTATTGCCGTATAAAGGGGAGGAGTTATTTGGGGTCGGTCCATGGGACCTGGTGGCCAGGGCAACTGCTGGAAAATCCACCGTTTTTTACCCTAAGTCACATCTCTGCAGAAAAAGACACCGTCTTTTCAGCCTCAGTCCTTTCGTCCCTATAAGAGTCATATCTGCCCAGGGATAGAGGAAAGGGAAGAAGACTGCAGCAGGCAGCCCATTCCCAGGAACAGAAGCCCTCCACCGCTTCTACCAAGTTCTCAGCATGACGCTGGGACCGTACAGGACCCCTGGATCCTACAAGTAGTATCCAAGGGGTACAGATTGGAATGTCGAGAGGTTTCCCTCCTCGCAGGTTCCTGTAGTCTGCTGTACCAATGTCTCCCTCCGACAGGGAGGCAGTATTGAAAACAATTCACAAGCTGTATTCCCAGCAGGTGATAATAAAATTACCCCTCCGACAACAAGGAAAGGGGTATTACTCCACACTATATGGTGGTACTGAAGGCTAGGTGAGACATATTCTAAATCTGAAAAATTTGAACACTTACAAGGGTTCAAATCCAGATAGAGTCACTCAGAGCAGTGATAGCAAAGAACAAGGGGACTATATGGTGTCCCGGGACATCAGGGATGCTTACCTCCATGTCCCAAAATTTGCCTTTTCTCACCAAGGGTACCTCAAGTTCGTGGTACAGAACTGTCACTATCAGTTTCAAGACGATGCCGTTGGATTGTCCAAGGCACCCCGGGGTCCTTACCAAGGTAATGACCGAAAGGAGGATTCGTCTTCAAAGAAAATGGACGACCTCCTGATAAGAACAAGGTCCAGAGAACAGTTGGAGGTCGGAGTAGCACTATCTCAAGTAGTTCTACGACAGCACGGGTGGATTCTAAATATTCCAAAACCGCAGTTGTTCCGACGACACGTCTGCTGGTCCTAGGGATGATTTTGGACACAGTCCAGGAAAAGGTGTTTCTCCCAGAGGAGAAAGCCAGGGAGTTATCCGAGCTAATCGGGATCCTCCTAAAACCAGGAAAAGTGTCAGTGCATCATTGCACAAGAGTCCTGGTAAAAAATGGTGGCTTATTACGGAGCGCTTCCATTCGGCAGATTTCACGCAAGAACTCTTCAGTGGGATCTGCTGGACAAATGGTCCGGATCGCATCTTCAGATGCATCAGCGGATAACCCTATATCCAAGGACAAGGGTGTCTCTCCTGTGGTGATTACAGAGTGCTCATCTTCTAGAGGGCCGCAGATTTGGCATTCAGGATTGGATGCTCGTGACCACGGAGGCCAGCCTGAGAGGCTGGGGAGCAGTCACACAAGGAGTGTGATCAAGTCTGGAGAATTCTCTCCACATAAATATACTGGAGCTAAGAGCAAATTTATAATGCTCTAAGCTTAGCAAGACCTCTGCTTCAAGGTCAGCCGGTATTGATCCAGTGGGATAACATCACGGCAGTCGCCCACGTAAACAGAAAGGGCGGCACAAGAAGCAGGAGGGCAGTGGCAAAACTGCAAGGATTTTTCGCTAGGCGGAAAATCATGTGATAGCACTGTCAGCAGTGTTCATTCCGGGAGTGGACGACTGGGAAGCAGACTTCCTCAGCAGGCACGACCTCCACCCGGGAGAGTGGGAACTTCATCGGGAAGTTTTCCGCATGATTGGGAACCGTTGGGAAAGACCAAAGGTGGACATGATGGCGTCCCGCCCGAACAAAAAATGGGACAGGTATTGCGCCAGGTCACGAGACCTTCAGGCGATAGCTGTGGACGTCCTGGTAACACCGTGGGTGTAACAGTCGGTGTATGTGTTCCCTCCTCTGCTTCTCATAACCAAGGTATTGAGAATTAAAAGACATAGAGGAGTAAGAACTATACTCGTGGCTCCGGATTGGCCAAGAGGGACTTGGTAACCGGAACTTCAAGAGATGCTCACAGAGGACTAATGGCCTCGGGAGCTAAGAAGGGATTTGCTTTCAGCAAGTACCATGTCTGTTCCAAGAGGAACCGTGGCATCGGCCTTTAAGAAAGGACCTGCTCCAGCAGGGACCTTGTCTGTTCCAAGACTTACCGCGACTGCGTTTGACGGCATGGCGGTTTGAACGCCGGATCCTAAGGGAAAAGGCATTCCGGAAGAGGTCATACCTACCCTGGTCAAAGCCAGGAAGGAGGTGACCGCACAACGTTATCACCACATGTGGTAAAAATATGTTGCGTGGGTGAGGCCAGGAAGGCCCCACGAAAAAATTTCAACTAGGTCGATTTCTGCACTTCCTGCAAACAGGAGTGTCTATGAGCCTCAAATTGGGGTCCATAAAGGTTCAAGTTTCGGCCCTATAGATTTTCTTCCAAAAAGAATTGGCTTCAGTTCCTGAAGTCCAGACGTTTGTCAAGGGAGTATTGCATATACAGCCCTTGTGTGCCTCCAGTGGCACCGTGGGATCTCAACGTAGTGTTGGGATTCCTCAAATCATATTGGTTTGAACCACTCAAATCTGTGGATTTGAAATATCTCACATGGAAAGTGACCATGCTGTTGGCCCTGGCCTCGGCCAGGCGATTGTCAAAATTGGCGGCTTTGTCTTACAAAAGCCCATATTTGATTTTCCATTCGGACAGGGCAGAACTGCGGACTCGTCCCCAGTTTCTTCCTAAGGTGGTGTCAGCGTTTCACCTGAAACAACCTATTGTGGTGCCTGCGGCTACTAGGGACTTGGAGGACTCCAAGTTGCTAGACGTTGTCAGGGCCCTGAAAATATATATATATATATATATATATAATTCCAGGACGGCTGGAGTCAGAAAGTCTGACTTGCTGTTTATATTGTAGGCACCCAAAAAGCTGGGTGCTCCTGCTTCTAAGCAGACTATTGCTCGTTGGATTTGTAGTACAATTCAGCTTGCACATTCTGTGGCAGGCCTGCCACAGCCAAAATATGTAAATGCCCATTCCACAAGGAAGGTGGGCTCATCTTGGGCGGCTGCCCGAGGGGTCTCGGCTTTACAACTTTGCCGAGCAGCTACTTGGTCAGGGGCAAACACGTTTGCTAAATTCTACAAATTTGATACCCTGGCTGAGGAGGACCTGGAGTTCTCTCATTCGGTGCTGCAGAGTCATCCGCACTCTCCCGCCCGTTTGGGAGCTTTGGTATAATCCCCATGGTCCTGACGGAGTCCCCAGCATCCACTAGGACGTTAGAGAAAATAAGATTTTACTTACCGATAAATCTATTTCTCATAGTCCGTAGTGGATGCTGGGCGCCCATCCCAAGTGCGGATTGTCTGCATTACTTGTACATAGTTATTGTTACAAAAAAATCGGGTTATTATTGTTGTGAGCCATCTTTTTTAGAGGCTACTTCATTGTTATCATACTGTTAACTGGGTTCAAATCACAAGTTGTACGGTGTGATTGGTGTGGCTGGTATAAGTCTTACCCGGGATTCAAGATCCTTCCTTATTGTGTACGCTCGTCCGGGCACAGTACCTAACTGAGGCTTGGAGGAGGGTCATAGGGGGAGGAGCCAGTACACACCATGTGATCCTAAAAGCTTGCTTTTGTGCCCTGTCTCCTGCGGAGCCGCTATTCCCCATGGTCCTGACGGAGTCCCCAGCATCCACTACGGACTATGAGAAATAGATTTATCGGTAAGTAAAATCTTATTTTTTGTGTGATTTTGTTGTCAGCACATTCAACTATGTAAAGAACAAAGTATTTAATAAGAATATTTCATTCACTCAGATCTAGGATGTGTTATTTTAGTGTTCCCTTTTTTTTTTTGAGGTGTGTGTGTGTGTGTGTGTGTGTGTGTATGTGTGTATATATATATATATATATATATATGTAAAAGGGGGGATAAGGGTTTCAGCGACTAACAGTGTCTGATAAAGTAAGATATAAATATGAGGAGACTTAATGGATACGTATAAAAATAATAGAGCATTTATTTAAACAATATAAAAATAATTAGTATCAGGGTGGGTTAAAAGCCGGAGGATAAATACTACTTAACTAATACAAAATAAAAGGACAGCTAAAAAACTAGATAAATTAAATATAATAAAAGACAATAAATAATTAAATATCGGATAAGAGAGTGCTGCTTATCTTTGAAAGTGGAGAGTCAATTGAGGTACACCCAACGCGTTTCGTCACTCAGACTTCATCAAGGGGTACCCCTTGATGAAGTCTGAGTGACGAAACGCGTTGGGTGTACCTCAATTGACTCTCCACTTTCAAAGATAAGCAGCACTCTCTTATCCGATATTTAATTATTTATTGTCTTTTATTATATGTAATTTATCTAGTTTTTTAGCTGTCCTTTTATTTTGTATTAGTTAAGTAGTATTTATCCTCCGGCTTTTAACCCACCCTGATACTAATTATTTTTATATTGTTTAAATAAATGCTCTATTATTTTTATACGTATCCATTAAGTCTCCTCATATTTATATCTTACTTTATCAGACACTGTTAGTCGCTGAAACCCTTATCCCCCCTTTTACATATGCAAATTGAGGCAGTTTAACCCTGCCTAATACTTAAGGGTTAGCTGACGCCTTGTATCACTTAAGGAGTGTCTGAATTTGTTGCATTTTTATCATTTTATTTGTTCTATTACTCACACACCTGTGGCGCCATACTTCCACTACCCAATATATATATATATATATATATATATATATATATATATATATATATAATATATAGCAAGCCTGCCCAGGCTGGTATGTGAGTAGGAGACCCAGAGAGAAAGACCAGCACACCCAAGCCTAGCAGACTCAGTAAGACTGCAGGCTGTATTTATCTCAGTGTAACACTGGCGTTCTGTCCTTTTCAGGACACTATATTGTGTACAATAGCGTCTCTCCCTCTTAATTACATACCTGTACCAGTTTCCTGCGTATCCTGGGTGTTCTGGAGGAGCTGTGTGCCTTACTGCTGCAGCTGTAAGCAGAGGAAGGCGCCAAGAAGCCACTGGTACCGCTCTGAGGACCCTCCGCCCCCTGTAATGGCGCCAGAGCTATGCATATATTTATACTGGCAAGTTTCCTCATTGTGTAAGACGCAGTGTAAGCACCTGTTTTTACCCACTACTGGCCAGTTTACACAGGGGGAACTATGGGATCCACCCAGTGAGTGGGGTCTGGATGCCGCCCCTGTTATTTTGCCGCACCAAAAACCGAGGGATCCGCATAGAGGGGCCCCCGGTTTGTACTCACTACTCTTGACACCTTCAGGCAATGTTAGGGGTGTGCGGCATGCTGCGACTGCGTTCGTTAAGGTGCCGTGCCCGCGGTACCACAACCTCTAAGGACGGTGGTCCTGCAGCGGGGAAGCGACTCTGACACCTTACAGAGGCTGGTGACTGTTCCCTCCCCCAACTCCCACAATGCAGGTATGCTGTTGCCCAAACAGCATACCGAAAATAAAGTTTATTTTAAACTGAAGAAAAATCCTCTGTCGCTCCATAGTGTGCATCCTCTCCTGAGGGCACATTTTTCTAAACTGGCTGTAGGAGGGGGCATAGAGGGGAGGAGCCAGCACACCTAGTTGAAGAAATTTAAAGTGCACTGGCTCCTTTGGACCCCATCTATACCCATCATACTAAGACCCCAGTATCCCCTATGGATGCTAGAGAAATAATATGTGCAGAGAGAGTTAGATTTGGATGGGTTATAATGTTTCTGTGCAGGGTAAACACTGCCTGCGTTATTTTTACACTGCAATTTAGATTTCAACTTTAACACAACCCACCCAGGGCCGGCGCAAGGTTTCTCGGCACCTTAGGCAAATAGTCAGCCCCCCCTCCCCCCGTGCAAAATACCAAGCCCTCAGGTAACCGCCTTATAATTTAGTGGTTAGGGGATTGGGTGGTATTCATGTGACCGCCGGTCAGCTGACCGACAGTCACATGTCCTCCTCCACCAGCCCGACGGGCAGGGCCGGCAACAGAAATCTTGGGGCCCATTACACTGATATCTCTGTGGGCCCCCCCTCTTGCCCCCTGACCATACACAACCCTCCCTGCATGTGCCAATAAATATGAATGTAGATACATCCATATGTGCCTGCCCGCAGCCCGCCCCAAACCCAAAAGCCCAAACCAAACCCAAATACACAAACATGTTGGAGTTGGAGAGATCCTTACCAGCAGCACACAACCGCTGGTGCCGCTAATTAACCAGCTCCTCCGAGTGACAATCTGCCAGCAGTCCCAGTCCTGCAGTACTGTCCGAGTCTGTCCTGTGCCGCTCCTGCTTGGCACTCCGGCTCCTCACACACAGCAGAGACACAGGGCGGAGTGCGGTGAGGACTTGAAGAGGAGAGGGCGGCCCGGACCAGCGTCCTGCTGTATGACTAGTGGTGCAACGTCAGTGCACTGCACATGGCACGGCCAGGGACTGGCTCAGGCTGACAGCTGACTTGGGGCTAGGGGCAGTGCACTGAGGGGTGACCACAGGGCTCGGGCGGCCTGCAGCTTGCGAGATGCCGTGAGTTATATAATTATTTTACATTTATGATTACATGCTGCCGTCGCTGGACCTTGGGGCCCCTCACAATGACGGGGCCCGAGACGAGTGTCCCCTTTGACCCCCCCTGTCACCGGGCCTGCCGACGGGTCACTGTCCCGATGGTCGGCATGCTGACCAACAGGGACTATTTCCACTCGTGGGTGTCCACGACACCCATAGAGTGGGAATAGAACCCGTGGCGACCGCAGGTCGCCACCGAGCCCGCAGCTTGGCGAGCGCAGCGAGCCCGCAAGGGGCTTGCTGCACTCGCCCTTCCCCGCCGGGATCCCGCCGTCGGTATGCTGCCGGAATGCCGGCGTCGGTAAGCTGACCGGCGGTCAGGAGACCGCCGGTCAGCCGTACTACACCCAGGGTATTAGGGTTAATTTAGGTAGGGGTATTAGGGATAGGATTGTATGGTTGATTTACAAGTGGGGGTTAAGGTTAGGGTCTATTATTAGGGAGAGGTATGTATGTGTGTGTGTGTGTGTGTGTGTGTGTGTGTGTGTATATATATATATATATATATATACATATATACACACACGCGCGTTATCCCAGCGTTTAGACTTGCTAATTAAGTAAGCTAGCCCTGATTCCTAACCCCCCTAACCCTCCCCCCCCCTAATTATAAACCTCTCCAGTGGTGCCTAACCTTATTTCCCCCTTACCGCAGCTGAAACCTAACCTTCCCTCCCCCGCAGACTAATCCAAACCCTCCCGAGGGGTGCCTAACCCTCCCACCCCTGCAGCCTAACCCTCTACCACCAAAATAGTAATTAGGACCCATAGCACATGGTAGTATGATGCTGTGTGACATAAGGGCTGTGCCTCACACAATCCAACCTCATCCCCCAACCACATAGAAACTCCCTGCATGACCACAGCACTGGTGGCAGGGGCAGACTGTCCTGATAACAGTCCCACATTGCCGTCACTGTGTGGGAGTATGGGACTCACTCCAGGCTGCACAGGGGCAGGGAGAGCAGATGACGGTCGCTGCCAGGGAGCGATGGTGTGGCACTGTCAGTGTGTAACCCGCCGCCTGCATGTCCCTGCGTTGCTACTCACCTCTTCTCGCTGCCAGGCTGAGATCCGCTCATCAGCAGGACGAGGGGTAGTTGCAGGGCAGTGACAAGCATGGAACGGGGGGTGTGGGTAAAGCAGCTCAAGCATTTGGATCCGCCAGTGGTTGGGGATATTTCTCTGCCCCAGGTAGCTACGTGGCCTCCTTGCATGGTTTGAGGACCCGGCAGAGGAGGCAGGTCTTTTACACAGGCATCGGGACAGGGGGAGGTTGGGCAGGGGGGAAGTGAGGAACGCAGTCATTTCCTTCATTTTTTTTTTTTTTTGCACTTAGCGCCGCCCTTCCAGAGCTGCCACCCATAGGCAGCTGCCTAATGGTGGGGCCGGCCCTGACCCCACCCAAATCTAACTCTCTTTGCACATGTTATATCTGCCCCCCCCCCCCCCCCCTGCAGTGCAAATGGTTTTGTCCATCTGCTAACAAATTTGCTGCTACGATCAGGTCTGAATTAGGCCCAAAATGCAATGTGGGGAATTTGAAGATGTCGAAGTCTGAAAAATAACACATACAAACTACACACATATTGACGTTTGTCGGTGATGGCATAGTTACGCAATTGACGCATAGAGACGCACGCTGTGCATAGAAATCGCATGGCGTGCATGTTATCGCGTGGTGAGTGCATATACGGTAAAAGGCGCAATCACTGAGAAATGCCATAAAGAGTGACGCACACAAACATATATTTATACAACACATAATTTACACATAGTCAAAACACATCCAACACAAGAGTTGTAGAATATTGTAAGTATATTAAAGAGTAGAAAACCATCCATGTATGCAATAAGGGGACGGAACTAAGTATTAACATCATGTTTAGGTTCATAATGTTGAGGATCACGTCAGCGATACTCTGGTGGTTGCTAATAGATTGTCCCACATTGCGGCCACAAGTTATAAGTATTGTCAGATTAGAATTTATAATTAAAAGAGACAAAGGACAGTTTGAAATAGCTTTTCGAGGGAGCCCAGTGGCAAACATCTGTACCTGCATCCTTAAACTAAACATCGGCCACGTTTGAACTGACCAATAACTCACTGTGAACAAGAAATTATCCACCCCTGGACCAGTAGAAGAAGACGAAGCCTTCAGTGTATACTCCCATCAATGTACTGTATAAAAGTGGCTCCCCTGGTCTAGAGACAGTTGCTGATTTTATCGGTCATCTGGTGACGACTGTCCTCTGGGCCCAGAGAGCACTTGCAAATGTATGTATACTAGCTGTAACTCTGATTCTGATGTATTGATTGTATAACTGTATACTTGTTATATTGTTATACCTTTTAATCAAATATATGTATAACTGAGCATTGGACCTCAGCAAACTGTGTGCGACCACTTGCTTTCTCTAAGGGACATAGGGGGACATTTACTAAGCCGTGATAAGAGCGGAGAAGTGAGCCAGTGGAAAAGTTGCCCCATCAACCAATCAGCAGCTCTGTATCATTTTATAGTATGCAAATTATAGATGTTACTTCAGTGCTGATTGGTGGCCATGGGCAGCTTCTCCACTGGCTCATTTCTCTGCTCTTAGCACTGCTTAGTAAATGTCCCCCACAGTGCTGCAACATTTAACGCACTATTATTGTATAAAATAAAAAGACGCAACTAGCGTCCGCAGTATATGATAGCACTGGTAATTTCATGTAGGGTAAAAAGTCGTAGGATTTCACAAAGATGATGCTGGTTTGAATAAGCCCTGATACTCCCTTGCTGTATTTACATGGTGTACGTATGTACATGGACAGATCATTCCTGAAATGTAGCTAAAAAGGGAATAAATATAACCTGTTTTCTTGAGCTATTGGCTGCTTTAAAAGAATGATGTTATCTAGACTTCACCCTAGAGATGGCGATCGACAGCAGGGCCGACGCAAGGCACATTCTACAGTGCGGCTGAATTGCGGCACCATAGGTAAAGGTGCGCTGCCGACCCTTACACTACAGTTGGATTAAAGCGCCTGCTGCACAAAAGATGATGCGGGCAGCGCAGCTGTTCATCGGGTCATGGCCGCCTTCCCCTCTGCCGCGATGTAACATGCAGATCTCTGTTTTCTTTCCCTGCTGTGCGATACGGAGCGTCATATGTCTTGATGTCATGACATTGTGCCACTGAAGGGAAGAGGAGTGGGTTAAGGAGCAGGCAGACAGTGAGCAGCCAAAAAGCAAGTAAGAGGGGCTATGGGAAGGTTTGGCACTGGAGTGATATAGAGGCCATAAGGTTGGAAGTAATAGTTTAATACTCTCCCGGATCCTACGGGAGACACCCAAATTTTCTGGTAGTCCCCGCACCCCCTGGAAGAGTTGCAACCCTCCCACATCCCGCACACTTCTTGTGAAGTGGGCAGAATGGGTGAGATAGATACCTTGAATACCCGATCCGTGGGGAGGTGGCAGAGCCTATGGTCGCAATTCTGTTGCAATAACTTAATTTTAGCAGCACCCACTATGCAAATTAAGACAATTTTACTGCAAGGGGCAGAGCTTAATGACACAACTGGTCTGGCTCTGCCCCATCACTGCCCGCCTTCTGAGAAGACAAATGTAGGTAAGTATGGCACTGGAAGTGAGGCAGAGGACATGAGACTGCATGTTACGCAGGAGGCTGGAAGTGAAGAGACATTTGGGGCACTATAGTGGGGGGGCTATGAGCTTTTGTATTTCTTAGTCTCTTTTGTGAAATCATTTTATAGAATAAAAAACAAGTAAATATTTTTTCTGTTAATAAAAGTATTATTGATAAATGTAGATTGGTGGGGGTGGGTGCACTCCAAAATTCTCACACAGGGTGCTGGTGTAGTGACCATGGATGGTGTACCACCGATGGTGATGGGTTTGTAATCGATGGCAGAGGTCCAATGTAGTCCCCAAATGCTGGACAGCTTTATTTTACACAGAAGTCTAGAAGAGTTTGGACTGTCCCCTCCCAAATCTGGTACTCTGCACATGTCTAATCAAGCACACCAGCACAGCAGCATGATTTTGGAAAGTAAAGTTAACTGGGGGTCATTTAGACCCGATCGCACGCTAGGTTTTTTTGCAGCGGTGCGATCGGGTCTGAACTGCGCATGCGTATGCACTGCAATGCGCAGGCGCATCGGCTGCCGGCGACGGGCGTCACCGGACAGCGATGGATTTTACGAAGAAAGGGATCGCACCGGCGATCGCAAGAAGATTGACAGGAAGAGGCCGTTTGTGGGTGGCAACTGACCGTTTTTAATGAGTGTCCGGGAGAATGCAGGCGTGCCCAACCATTCGGAAGGAGGGTCTCTGACGTCAACATCGGTCCGGATCGTCGCTGCGGCTGAGTAAGTCCTTGGAACTTTTGTTTGTGCAGCTCTTTGCACACCCATTCGCACCCCTGCACACGATTACCTCCTCCCCCTGCTTGCGTCCAGGTCTGAATTAGGCCCGTTGTTCTTTTTTTGCTTTGCTCTCAACTCACAATCAGCCCTATAAAGTTTGTATGAATGGTCCTCATCAGATGTAAGAAATGTGATTATTATTTTTTGTTACAAGATTTAATTAGTTGCACCTTTAAAATAAGAAGAAATAGTGATTTACGACTGATGTTTTTCCCTCTTTGTGTCTGAGTTATAGATCCCTTTCCTCAATTTATATCCATTGATGTCTTAGTGCTTTAAGTTATGGGGTTTAGCGTTTCAGCTGTTGTGACAACTAGGATAACATACTATATTTAGTGTCTAGAAGATTAAAGAAATGTGTTTCATAATTTAACTACAAGAGTAACCAGTTCTTTACAGTGGGTTCCCACCCAAGTCTTTTATAACCACAGATAAAAAGTTTTCCATTTGTCTCACAGTTTTAGACATAAAAGTTATTCAGTTCATTGAATATACCTGCCAATATAATTTACCCACTAGGGGCCTAATACAGACCTGGTTGCTGCAACGGCAGCGATCGCAGGCTGAAACCCTATTTCATATGCGCACGTGCAGTGGCCGCACTGCGCGTGCGCACACAGTGGGATGCAAAAGATCTTACTGGTGTGATCGCCTCTGCCTGATTGACAGGGTTGCGGGCATTGGGGAAGCATGTCAGCTGCATAGTATCAACCCAGAAGACTAATTTAACAACTGCAATAGATATACTGTAAGGCTGGGTACACGGTTTGGGAATGCATTGCCGGCGCCTGGGATACCGGGGGTCAGCATATCGACCGCGGTATCCCGGTAGCAGAATGCCGGTGGGAGGGGTGGGGTGTGAGCGCAACAGAGACCCTTGTGGTCTTGCTGCGCTCGCCATGCAGCTGGCTCGGTTCTATTCGCCTGTTGAGTGGGAGTAAATCGTGTGTCGCATCCATCGGGCAGCATTGTGATCAGTCGGGATAGTGACCCACGGGATCCCGAGTGTCAGTCACATGACCGCATCCCGGGTACACATCAGAACGTTGTGTGCCCAGCCAATCCGACGCACGGCATGATGTAGACAGCATGGAATCGTACACAGTATCTTCAGTTTGGCTGTGCAGCACGGAAGATATTGCAGAGGGACCTCCATGCCCCCTTTTTCCTAGTTCCCTCTCCCAGTGCCTGCTGATCACCCCACTCCACAGCTGTAGACATAAGCAGCCACCGGAGAAATGTAATAGAAATGTAATAGAAGCCGCCGCTCTCCCTTGTGTACACTGGAGCCTGTAAAGTGCAGCAGCTCCTGAAAACAAAGGTTCATGATGGTCGCGATGTTCTGATCATTGATGTTACGATGTTGCTACCATTGATGGTTAACTGATGTTAAAAAAAATTAGTAAGAAAAAATATTTTTTAATAGTGCTGTATATGTTTTAACTTTTAAGTAAATGTTCTTAACCTAATTCAATCAAAAAATTTCAATTTCTCAGCAGTTTTTGGAAAAAATATTAGCCAGTTATAAGTGGTTAAGAAGTCTACTTAACATAAGTATGGAATACGCCCCACAATCCATCAGACCATTTGTTCAATCTCTCATGCGTAGAGAACACATACAAACAGTTGAAAGTAAGCGTAGATGTGACTGATCCACCATTGACAGCATAGATCTCAGAACAATGCCATGGACGTCAATGCAAAAAATAAAATATACACACACACTTACACATATATATAATAAAAAGGGAATTCGTAGCTCAGACAGTCTAATAAAGGATCCAGATATCCCAGTAAAACTCCCATTTCTCTAACGTTCTAGTGGATGCTGGGGACTCCGAAAGGACCATGGGGAATAGCGGCTCCGCAGGAGACTGGGCACAAAAGTAAAAGCTTTAGGACTACCTGGTGTGCACTGGCTCCTCCCCCTATGACCCTCCTCCAAGCCTCAGTTAGATTTTTGTGCCCGAACGAGAAGGGTGCAGTCTAGGTGGCTCTCCTGAGCTGCTTAGAAAAAAGTTTAGTTTTAGGTTTTTTATTTTCAGTGAGACCTGCTGGCAACAGGCTCACTGCATCGAGGGACTAAGGGGAGAAGAAGCGAACTCACCTGCGTGCAGAGTGGATTGGGCTTCTTAGGCTACTGGACATTAGCTCCAGAGGGACGATCACAGGCCCAGCCATGGATGGGTCCCAGAGCCGCGCCGCCGGCCCCCTTACAGAGCCAGAAGACTGAAGAGGTCCGGAAAATCGGCGGCAGAAGACGTCCTGTCTTCAATAAGGTAGCGCCATTGCTCTCAGCACACTTCACACTCTGGTCACTGAGGGTGCAGGGCGCTGGGGGGGGGGGCGCCCTGAGACGCAATAAAAACACCTTTTTTGGCAAAAAATACATCACATATAGCTCCTGGGCTATATGGATGCATTTAACCCCTGCCAATTTTTCCATAAAAAAGCGGGAGAAAGGCCGCCGAGAAGGGGGCGGAGCCTATCTCCTCAGCACACTGGCGCCATTTTTTCCTCACAGCTCCGTTGGAGGAAGGCTCCCTGACTCTCCCCTGCAGTCCTGAACTACAGAAACAGGGTAAAACAAGAGAGGGGGGGCACTAATTTGGCAGATAAATATATACAGCAGCTATATCAGGGAAAAACACTTATATAAGGTTATCCCTATATATATATATATATATAGCGCTCTTGTGTGTGCTGGCAAACTCTCCCTCTGTCTCCCCAAAGGGCTAGTGGGGTCCTGTCCTCTGTCAGAGCATTCCCTGTGTGTGTGCTGTGTGTCGGTACGTTGTGTCGACATGTATGAGGAGGAAAATGGTGTGGAGGCGGAGCAATTGCCTGTGTTAGTGATGTCACCCCCTAGGGAGACGACACCTGACTGGATGATCTTATGGAAAGAATTACGTGATAGTGTCAGCACTTTACAAAAGACTGTTGACGACATGAGACAGCCGGCAAATCAGTTAATACCTGTACAGGCGTCTCAAACACCGTCAGGGGCTCTAAAACGCCCGTTACCTCAGGTCGATACAGACACTGACACGGACACTGACTCCAGTGTCGACGGTGAGGAAACAAACGTATTTTCCAGTAGGGCCACACGTTACATGATCACGGCAATGAAGGAGGTTTTGAACATTTCTGATACTACAAGTACCACATAAAAGGGTATTATGTGGGGTGTGAAAAAACTACCCGTAGTTTTTCCTGAATCAGATGAATTAAATGAGGTGTGTGATGAAGCGTGGGTTTCCCCCGATAAAAAACTGCTAATTTCTAAAAAATTATTGGCATTATACCCTTTCCCGCCAGAGGTTAGGGCACGTTGGGAAACACCCCCTAGGGTAGATAAGGCGCTCACACGCTTATCAAAACAAGTGGCGTTACCGTCTCCTGATACGGCCGCCCTCAAGGAACCAGCTGATAGGAAGCTGGAAAATATCCTAAAAAGTATATACACACATACTGGTATTATACTGCGACCAGCAATCGCCTCAGCCTGGATGTGCAGTGCTGGGGTGGCTTGGTCGGATTCCCTGACTGAAAATATTGATACCCTGGACAGGGACAATATATTATTGACTATAGAGTATTTAAAGGATGCATTTCTATATATGCGAGATGCACAGAGGGATATTTGCACTCTGGCATCAAGAGTAAGTGCGATGTCCATTTCTGCCAGAAGAGGGTTATGGACGCGACAGTGGTCAGGTGATGCGGATTCCAAACGGCATATGGAAGTATTGCCGTATAAAGGGGAGGAGTTATTTGGGGTCGGTCTATCGGACCTGGTGGCCACGGCAACGGCTGGGAAATCCACCTTTTTACCCCAGGTCACCTCTCAGCAGAAAAAGATACCGTCTTTTCAGGCTCAGTCCTTTCGTCCCCATAAGGGCAAGCGGGCAAAAGGCCACTCATATCTGCCCCGGGGCAGAGGAAGGGGAAAAAGACTGCAGCAGACAGCCTCTTCCCATGAACAGAAGCCCTCCCCCGCTTCTGCCAAGTCCTCAGCATGACGCTGGGGCCTTACAAGCGGACTCAGGCACGGTGGGGGCCCGTCTCAAAAATTTCAGCGCGCAGTGGGCTCACTCGCAAGTGGACCCCTGGATCCTGCAGGTAGTATCTCAGGGGTACAAATTGGAATTCGAGACGTCTCCCCCTCGCTGGTTCCTGAAGTCTGCTTTACCAACGTCTCCCCCCGACAGGGAGGCGGTATTGGAAGCCATTCACAAGCTGTATTCCCAGCAGGTGATAATCAAGGTACCCCTCCTACAACAGGGAAAGGGGTATTATTCCACGCTGTTTGTGGTACCGAAGCCGGACGGCTCGGTGAGACCCATTTTAAATCTGAAATCCTTGAACACTTACATAAAAAGGTTCAAGTTCAAGATGGAGTCACTCAGAGCAGTGATAGCGAACCTGGAAGAAGGGGACTATATGGTGTCTCTGGACATCAAGGATGCTTACCTCCATGTCCCAATTTGCCCTTCTCACCAAGGGTACCTCAGGTTTGTGGTACAGAACTGTCACTATCAGTTTCAGACGCTGCCGTTTGGATTGTCCACGGCACCCTGAGTCTTTACCAAGGTAATGGCCGAAATGATCATTCTTCTTCGAAGAAAAGGCGTCTTAATTATCCCTTACTTGGACGATCTCCTGATAAGGGCAAGGTCCAGAGAACAGTTAGAGGTCGGAGTAGCACTATCTCAAGTAGTACTACGACAGCACGGATGGATTCTAAATATTCCAAAATCGCAGCTGATTCCGACGACACGTCTGCTGTTCCTAGGGATGATTCTGGACACAGTACAGAAAAAGGTGTTTCTCCCGGAGGAGAAAGCCAGGGAGTTATCCGACCTATAGCAAGAGGAAGAGCGACCCGGCACCGGTCTATAAATTAATTGTTGATTAAAGAAGAAACCAAAAATTGGACAATTTCTAAGTAAATCTTAAGTTTAAAGTCCAGTATGGGGGTGCGCCCAGAGCCAGAAACACATATGTAAACAAAGGGAGAAGAAAGAAGGCTCTTGTGTGGGCGCACTCATTACTTAGTAGAAATCACTTGGAAGATTAACCCATTGGGTTAATCAGTCGCTGATAAAATACAATTTATTATGAAAACATATATTTAAAATTAATTTTAAAGGGGCAATTAAATTAATTTTAAATATATGTTTTCATAATAAATTGTATTTTATCAGCGACTGATTAACCCAATGGGTTAATCTTCCAAGTGATTTCTACTAAGTAATGAGTGCGCCCACACAAGAGCCTTCTTTCTTCTCCCTTTGTTTACATAGTTATCCGACCTAGTCAGGAACCTCCTAAGACCAGGCCAAGTGTCAGTGCATCAATGCACAAGGGTCCTGGGAAAGATGGTGGCTTCTTACGAAGCGATTCCATTCGGCAGATTCCACGCAAGAACTTTTCAGTGGGATCTGCTGGACAAATGGTCCGGATCGCATCTTCAAATGCATCAGCGGATAACCCTGTCTCCAAGGACAAGGGTGTCTCTCCTGTGGTGGTTACAGAGTGCTCATCTCCTAGAGGGCCGCAGATTCGGCATTCAGGATTGGGTCCTGGTGACCACGGATGCCAGCCTGAGAGGCTGGGGAGCAGTCACACAGGGAAAAAATTTCCAGGGCTTGTGGTCAAGCATGGAAACGTCACTTCACATAAATATCCTGGAACTAAGGGCCATTTACAATGCCCTAAGTCAGGCAAGGCCTCTGCTTCAGGGTCAGCCGGTGTTGATCCAGTCGGACAACATCACGGCAGTCGCCCACGTAAACAGACAGGGCGGCACAAGAAGCAGGAGGGCAATGACGGAAGTTGCAAGGATTCTTCGCTGGGCGGAAAATCATGTGATAGCACTGTCAGCAGTGTTCATTCCGGGAGTGGACAACTGGGAAGCAGACTTCCTCAGCAGACACGATCTTCACCCGGGGGAGTGGGGACTTCACCCAGAAGTCTTCCACATGATTGTGAACCGTTGGGAAAAACCAAAGGTGGACATGATGGCGTCCCGCCTCAACAAAAAACTGGACAGATATTGCGCCAGGTCAAGGGACCCTCAGGCAATAGCTGTGGACGCTCTGGTAACACCGTGGGTGTACCAGTCAGTATATGTGTTCCCTCCTCTGCCTCTCATACCCAAGGTACTGAGCATCATAAGAAGGAGAGGTGTAAAGACTATACTCGTGGCTCCGGATTGGCCAAGAAGGACTTGGTACCCGGAAATTCAAGAGATGCTCACGGAAGACCCGTGGCCTCTACCTCTAAGAAAGGACCTGCTCCAGCAGGGACCATGTCTGTTCCAAGACTTACCGCGGCTGCGTTTGACGGCATGGCGGTTGAACGCCGGATCCTGAAGGAAAAAGGCATTCCGGATGAAGTTATCCCTACCCTGATCAAAGCCAGGAAGGATGTAACTGTGCAACATTATCACCGTATTTGGCGTAAATATGTTGAGTGGTGTGAGGCCAGGAAGGCCCCTACAGAGGAATTTCAACTGGGTCGATTCCTGCATTTCCTGCAAACAGGACTGTCTATGGGCCTCAAATTAGGGTCCATTAAGGTTCAAATTTCGGCCCTGTCAATATTCTTCCAAAAAGAACTAGCTTCAGTTCCTGAAGTTCAGACGTTTGTCAAGGGGGTACTGCATATACAGCCTCCTTTTGTGCCTCCAGTGGCACCTTGGGATCTCAATGTAGTTTTAGGATTCCTAAAATCACATTGGTTTGAACCACTCACCACTGTGGACTTAAAATATCTCACATGGAAAGTGGTAATGCTGTTAGCCCTGGCTTCAGCCAGGCGTGTATCAGAATTAGCGGCTTTATCCTATAAAAGCCCTTACCTAATTTTTCATACGGACAGGGCAGAATTGAGGACTCGTCCTCAATTTCTCCCTAAGGTGGTTTCAGCATTTCACTTAAACCAGCCTATTGTGGTGCCTGCGGCTACTAGGGACTTGGAGGATTCCAAGTTGCTGGACGTAGTCAGGGCCCTGAAAATATATGTTTCCAGGACGGCTGGAGTCAGAAAATCTGACTCGCTGTTTATCCTGTATGCACCCAACAAGCTGGGTGCCCCTGCTTCTAAGCAGACGATTGCTCGTTGGATTTGTAGTACAATTCAGCTTGCACATTCTGTGGCAGGCCTGCCACAGCCAAAATCTGTAAAAGCCCATTCCACACGGAAAGTGGGCTCATCTTGGGCGGCTGCCCGAGGGGTCTCGGCTTTACAACTTTGCCGAGCAGCTACTTGGTCAGGGGCAAATACGTTTGCAAAATTCTACAAATTTGATACCCTGGCTGAGGAGGACCTGGAGTTCTCTCATTCGGTGCTGCAGAGTCATCCGCACTCTCCCGCCCGTTTGGGAGCTTTGGTATAATCCCCATGGTCCTTTCGGAGTCCCCAGCATCCACTAGGACGTTAGAGAAAATAAGAATTTACTTACCGATAATTCTATTTCTCATAGTCCGTAGTGGATGCTGGGCGCCCATCCCAAGTGCGGATTGTATGCAATACTTGTACATAGTTATTGTTACAAAAATCGGGTTATTATTGTTGTGAGCCATCTTTTCAGAGGCTCCTCTGTTCTCATGCTGTTAACTGGGTTCAAATCACAGGTTGTACGGTGTGATTGGTGTGGCTGGTATGAGTCTTACCCGGGATTCAAAATCCTTCCTTATTGTGTACGCTCGTCCGGGCACAGTATCCTAACTGAGGCTTGGAGGAGGGTCATAGGGGGAGGAGCCAGTGCACACCAGGTAGTCCTAAAGCTTTTACTTTTGTGCCCAGTCTCCTGCGGAGCCGCTATTCCCCATGGTCCTTTCGGAGTCCCCAGCATCCACTACGGACTATGAGAAATAGAATTATCGGTAAGTAAATTCTTATTATTTTTGGAATCCAAATTGTTATAGAAGTACCAGCCAGCATAGACAAGGTGCTTTATGTTAGAGGGTGTAAGATTAGAGGGAGATTGCTTCTAACCCATACACATTGGCGTTTCTATAATGGGTGCAGTGTGGGCAGTGCACACGGGCCCCTGGGTCCAGGCGGGCCCACACCACACACACTGCACCCATATATTATACTTACTCCTCCGGAGTCCTGCTACGGCGTCCCTACTGTGCGGCACAATCACTCGGAAAATGGGCGCCGTGGGCATTTCCAAATGATTTGCGCATGCGCACTTGAGGTGTCCCAGGGAACAAGGTGCAGGCGCAATGTTCCCAGAGACCTGCGCATGCACAGTAGACTCTGGCATTATGCCAGAGTCTTCTGCTGCCGGAGAGGAGGGGGACCAAGACGGAGGCTGCATGCGGGTCCCTTCCTCTCTAAAAAAGCCCTGCCCATATACCAGACTACCTTGAATTTGTTGGTGGTAACTTTTGTTTGCTCATTGGAAGATTGAAGACAGATGGTCATGGATTGTTAGATGGGTTATGTCAGGGTCTCCCTCACTTTTCCATGTCCATGTCTTACCTTTGTGGGTACTTAGATCTACAGATGTGGAAAAATTTGTTGGTGCCCTTATAACTCATTTAAACTTTGCTTCATTCCTCATGAAAATTGATTCAATTAAAAGCTAATATTTCATGTATACTTAAAGTGGCTTGAACAGATTTTTTTGGTACCCCTTAGAAAAGATAATTCATTGGATTATAGTGATAGTTTAAACTAGTTGATCTCTTGGAATTAGTATAACACATCTGCAATTTTCTAATCAGTCATTCACACTATTTTCATGGGGGGGAAAAAATCACTCGGCTGTTTGGTATCATTGTGTGTACCACACTGAACATGGATCAGAGAAAGCAAAGGAGAGAGTTGTTTGAGGAAATCAGAAAGAACATTATAGACCAGCATGTTAAAGGTAAAGGCTATAAGACCATGGGGGGTCATTCCGAGTTGATCGCTAGTAGCCGATGTTCGCTGCATAGTGATCATTTAAAAAAATGGCAAAACTTTGCATGCGTATGGGGCGCAATGCGCACGCACGGCGTACGGGTACAAAGAGCATCGTTGTTTTGCACTGCTTCTAGCGACGATTAAATTTGCACAGCCGATCGCAAGGAGATTGACAGGAAGTGGGAATTTATGGGTGTCAACTTACTGTTTTCTGGGAGTTTTTGGGAAAATGCAGGCGTGTCCATGCGTTTGCAGAGCGGGTATCTGACGTCAATTCCAGGACCTTTGTCACAGCAATCATCGCACAGAATAAGTAACTACAGGGCTGGTCTTGTTTTTCCAAAAAAAATTTTGTGCTGCTCGGGTGCACAGGCGTTCGCACTCTTGCAAAGTGAAAATACACTCCCCCGTGGGCGGCGACTATGCGTTTGCACGGCTGCTAAAAGTAGCTAGCGAGCGATCAACTCGAAATGATGGCCCATGTCCAAGCAACTTGCAGTTCCTGTGACTGCAGTTGGCAATATTATTAAGAAGTTTGAAGTCCATGGGACTGTAGTCAACCTCCCTAGGGGATGCGGTTATTATACCACCTGTCGTGATCCCGGAGTTTGCGAAACTGACGTCAGAATCCCATCAAGCAGGGTAAACCTGGAAGTCAGAATCCCGATCGCAGACCCCTATTCACACTTGGGTGGTGGGTCCACGCCACCACCCGCGTGGGAATATAACATGTGGCAAGCTTCAGCCCAAAGCATGGTGAGCGGACTCGCTGCCAGGATTCAGTGTAATGACAGCCGGCATCCCATCAGCCAGTCAATCTAAATGTAGCCAACCACATATTAAACAGAAGGATAGTGAGAATGGTAGAAAAAGAGACAAGAAAAATGTATCAAAGAGGTACAAGCTAAACAGCAAGGTCAAGGTAAGTCAGAGTCTAATCGCACCATCCAACTCTTTTTGAGGGAGAGTGGGCCATGGAAGAAGACCCAGGATGACATTACTTTTGAAAAAAAAACAACATACAAAATGCAGACCGGAATTTGCTAAAAATATATAATGCTGGAGGAAGAGAGATGCAGATGCACACTCTTAGCACTAAGAAGGATGTGCAATCCAGGTTCCCCCCTTTTTCCACTATATTTGTGTATATATTGTACACTGGAAGGCAAGGCTTCCTTCCTCTGGATTGGCACTCCTCCCATTCACCCTCAGGTGTTTTAATTAGCTGGGTTCCTGCATTTCAGACCACACATTGATAAGGGCCTATTTAGAGGTAAAGGGGGGTACACACGGAGAGATCCGTACTTAAAATCTAAGCAATCTTGCTAGATTGCTTAGATTTTAAGCACGGATCTGCCGTGTGTATGCCCTCCAGCGATAGCGATGCGCGGCCCCGCGCATCGCTATCGCCGATGCTAGATTGAGCTGCATGCAGGCTCAATCTAGCGGGTCGCTCACTTCACCGTTGTGTGAAGTGAGCGGCCCCCCCGTCGGCTTTCCCCCTCGCTCAGCACATCGCGCTGTGCTGAGCGGGGTGAGAGATGTGTGCTGAGCGGTCTGTGTTAAGATCGCTCAGCACACATCTCTCCCGTGAGTACCCCCCTTAAGTCCTGTATAAATTTATAGAATGTGATAGTATTAGGGATGTTAGGGACCCATGTGATGAAGTCACCTGGCTGCGGTACATGGGCCCGCATATTTGCGCAAATATGTGCTAAGAACTTCAATTATACTCCATGTTAATTGTGAGGGTTTATTTAAATTATTTTTACTATCAGTGTTCTTAGTGCTAAGAGTGTGCATCTGCATCTCTCTTCCTCCAGCATAGTATTAGAAGCCTCAGCATGATAGCACCTCTTGATATCTTTAGTAATAGGATGTGCAATCCAGGTTCCCCCCTTTTTTAAAAAAGATATAATGACAAGCCATAATGCTTCTAGAAGTATGCTCTGTGGACAGTTGAGTCAAAACTGGAGTTTTCTGGCAAGTCAGTTCGGTGTTCACAGACGAAAACTATAAACTTTCAAAGAAAAGAACAGCATACCTACTGTGATTTGTGCCTGCTTTGTATCTGTGCAGAGAACAATTAAATCTCAAGACTATCGAGGCATTCTGTAGAGAAACATACTGCCCAGTTTCTGAAAGCTCTCTCAGTTGCAAGCCATGGGTCCGCTGACAGAATAATGACCCAAAACACATCTAAAAGCTCCCAAGATTGGATAATAAAAAAAAAAAAAAATCACACTATTCTGAAGTGACCCTCTATGAGCCCTGATGTGAATCCTATTGAATATATATGGAAAGAGCTGAAACATGCAGTCTGGAGAAGGCACTCATAAAATCAGCTGGAGCAGTTTGCTCAGGAATAACTACCTGTTGATAGGTACAGAAGTCTCATTGAGAGCTACAGAAATCACGTGATTGCCTCTAACGTTTGTGCAACAAAATATTGGGTTAAAGGTCCATTTATTTTTATCCGTGACATTTTCATTTGATTTATTATCTAAAATATTATCTAAAATATTTTGTTGAATCAAAAATAAAATGCAATGTCTGATTTCTATTAAATATGGAATAAACAATACTGGATGCCAATTCCTTTTGTTACTTTTAAGTTATTTCAGAGAAATATATGGTTCTGCTTTTTCATGGAAGGGTACCAACAAATTTGTCCACATCGGTATGGCTGGGTACACATTAGAACGAATTTCACAATGCAGGGACGACGGCGCAATGTAGGATACCATGCTGCATTCGGCAGCATTGCATCATACACAGGACCATATAAAAAGCAGACTCTACTTCTATAGCATGCTGGGGGCCGCCCAGCACAGGGCAAAGCAGCCCAGCATGCTAATCGGTGGCCAGCCATGCAATCGCAAAACAATTTTAATCGGAGTGTCTGCTCCGAAACCGGTCCAGCCACGCCTGTGTAGGCCGGACCACTCCCCCACAATGGTCCGTCGCCACCCCACTCCGGGATGCGATCTCACTTTGCTAGTTTGCGTATATGCTGTGCACAGAATTACATAATAGCTTGGTTGCAATTTTTGTACTTTTATGATCCAAAAAGCACACTAGTGGGCAAAACCATGGGGGTAATTCAGATCTGATCGCAGCAGCAAATTTGTTAGTTGTGACTGCAGGGGGGGCAGATATAGCATGTGCAGAGAGAGTTAGATTTGGGTGGATTATAGTGTTTCTGTGCAGGGTAAATACTGGCTGCTTTATTTTTACACTGCAATTTAGATTTCAGTTTGAATACATCCCACCCAAATCTAACTCTCTCTGCACATGTTATATCTACGCCACCCCCTTCCCCCCCTCCCCGTGCAGTGCACTGGTGCTCGTTGCAGGGGGCCTTTTGCAGTAGGAACCAGGGGCCAATTGTTAACACGCACAAAGACACTTATTACCGATCAACACTTTTAGAACTCTTTCCAGTTTTTTTATTTAATTTCTTGCAGTTTCATTTCTCAGTGTTCTCTAAAATCATAGAACAAATAATGAAATGAAAATAATAAATAAAAATAAATTATTTTAACAAAATGTAATCAAGTTGTTTGACTCTTCAAAGTAGCCACCTTTTGCAGATATAACTGGAAATCAAATATTGGGGGTAATTCTGAGTTGATCGCAGCAGCAAGAAAGTTAGCAATTGGGCAAAACCATGTGCACTGCAGGTGTGGCAGATATAACATTTGCAGAGAGAGTTAGATTTGGGTGGGTTATTTTATTTCTGTGCAGGGTCATAACTGGCTGCTTTATTTTTACACTGCAAATTAGATTACAGATTGAACACACCACACCCAAATCTAACTCTCTCTGCAAATGTTATATCTGCCCCCCCTGCAGTGCACATGGTTTTGCCCAATTGCTAAAAAATGTCCTGCTGCGATCAACTTGGAATTACCCCCATTGCTCTGGAAGTTCTTCCCGACTCTGGGGGTAATTCAGACCTGATCGCTATGGTGCGTTTTTTGCATCCCTGTGATGAGGTAGTCGCTGCCTACAGGGGGGGGGGGTCTCTGCACAGCCCAGGACTTACTCTGCCGCTGCGATGATCGGGGCCGGAGCTGACGTCAGAAATCCTCCCACAAAACGCTGGGTCCCTCCTGCGTTTTTTCCGGACACTCTCTAGAAATGGTAAATTGCCACCCACAAAATGCCCTCTTCCTGTTAATCTCCTTGCAATCCCCGTTGCTGCGGACCATCGCGCCTGCGCATTGTGGTGCATACGCATACGCAGTGCAGACCTGATTGCAGCCTGTGAGAAAACGCACAGCAGCGATAAGGTCTGAATCGGCCCCTCTGTTGCAGAAGTTCCCATATATGTGTTGCCCTTGTCGGATGCTTCACTCTCACCCTTCCGGCCAGTTCATTCCAAACCAGCTTGAAGGGGATTAAGATTGGAGACTGCTGGTCATTCCATTATTTTAATTCTACATTGTTGTTCTTTCCCTTAAAGGTAGTTCTGGCGAAATCATTATATTGCTGTAGTATGAACCCTTGACCAACTTGGCGTAGACCAGAGAGTATTGTGTGACTCTGCAAAATGCTGTAGCAGCCCTTATGGCAAGTTGCCATCTCCTTCTCCATGTTTGATAGTTGGTGTAACAGGGATTTATTTACTATGTTTGTTTATGTCCTAAATTTAAAAGGACAATGCTTTTAATAGCAAAACATGTGGTGGATTGTTATTAAAGGCATTGCTTTAGTTTTGGGATTAAACATGCTGGGAAGAAACCCCATACACCGAGGAATCCTTCTTTTTGCCTACTTCGCGGCGCACAAAAACCCTGCATGATGGACCAGAGATTTCATATGTAGATTCATTGGTCCAGAAGAACGTTTTCAATCTTCAGTAGTCCATTGGTGGTGCTTCGTGGCCCAGGCAAGCCCTTTTTTTCATATACTTTTTGTATCTCCTCTCTGGGAGAAAAAAAACAGGATTAAGTTTAGGTTGGGTCTAAGGGTTCGGTTAAAAGATAATTTCAGCCAAAAGTTATTTTTTTAATAATTATCAGCACTCTTCCTTCCAAAAATGTGGGTGTCCATGTCAGGAAATACATTGCCAACTCAACCTCTGCTTGTCCCCTTCGAATAATCCACTAAAAGGGCATGAATCCTGACATCATACAGCCGCAGCTCTGCCAAATAAGACTAACATGGTGTCATTTGCTTTGGAACTCTCCTGGTTATCCAAGTTGGGCGATACAGAATTTGGGAAATATCAACCAAGTTATTAGGGGTTCTGGCTTTAGACTCTCTCAATTGTGCTTGTTGGGGAAGACACTTAAGGGCATATTTCTTAACATTATTTTCTCTTACGTCCTAGAGGATGCTGGGGTCCACATTGGTACCATGGGGTATAGACGGGTCCACTAGGAGCCACTGGCACTTTGAGAGTTTGAGAGTGTGGGCTGGCTCCTCCCTCTATGACCCTCCTACCAGACTCAGTTTAGAAAATATACGCGGAGGAGCAGGTCACAGCTAGGGGAGCTCTATAGGAGTTCTTCTAGTTTTATTATTTTTGTTAGAGTTTAGGCACAGGGAGGCTGCTGGCAACAGCCTCCCTGCTTCGAGGGACTAAGGCGGGAGTAGTGTCCGCCCTGCGGGGTCTGAGCCACTATCTCCACTGACAGGACACTGAGCTCCTGAGGGGATCGAACGTTCGCCGCCACAGGGGATCGCTCACCCCAGCAGCATGCCGCCACCCCCTTACAGAGCCAGAAGATCAGTGGCGAGTTAGTCACCGCCTGCCCGGGCAAGCGGAGAGCTGGTGTGAAGATGACGGCAACAGGGTAGGGAGCGCAGTATTAACTGCGCTCCGGGGCTCAGTGGTACATGGTGCGGCGCTGTGAGGGGCGCCCTCAGCCAGCGCCTACACCCTACACTGTCCAGAAAGCCTGTCAGGGTGCAAGGATAACTGCCAGCACAATTCCTCAGGTCAGTATAATCTTCAGAAGAGCGGAAGACAGCGCCATGAAAGGGGGCGGAGCTTCTCCTCAGAGCGGACCCAGCAGCGTTCAGCGCCATTTTCCTGCCTGCAGAAGCGCTGACAGGGAGAGCTGTCCCTCCAGATCAACTCCAGCTGCCTATTAAGGTGCACAGTAAGCGCTAGATAAGGGTTTCCCTATAGCCTGAAGGGCTGTGTGTGGGTTGGCTCCAATCTCTGTGGCTCTCTTGGCATTCTTGGGCTGTATGATATGGTCTGTATGACCATATCATACAGCCCACCAAGAACCTTTGCAATCTGGCGGACAACTATGCAATAGATAGCACCTTTCGTTGTATATACATGCCTATTTCCCTATAGATTGTAAGCTTGCGAGCAGGGCCAACCTACCTCTATGACTGTTTGTTATTACCCAGTTTTGTTATATCATTGTTATTTCCAATTGTAAAGCGCAACGGAATTTGCTGCGCTATATAAGAAACTGTTAATAAATAATAAATAAATAAACTTTGTCTGTCCCGTGTGTGTGTGTGTGTGTGTGTGTGTGTGTGTGTGTGTGTGTGTGTGTGTGTGTGTGAGGAGTGTTTGTTGTCTCCATAAAACTATGGCCCTCATTCCGAGTTGTTCGCTCGGTATTTTTCATCGCATCGCACTGAAAATCCGCTTAGTACGCATGCGCAATGTTCGCACTGCGACTGCGCCAAGTAACTTTGCTATGTAGAAAGTAATTTTACTCACGGCTTTTTCATCGCTCCGGCGAACGTAATGTGATTGACAGGAAATGGGTGTTACTGGGCGGAAACACGGCGTTTCAGGGGCGTGTGGCTGAAAACGCTACCGTTTCCGGAAAAAACGCAGGAGTGGCCGGAGAAACGGTGGGAGTGCCTGGGCGAACGCTGGGTGTGTTTGTGACGTCAACCAGGAACGACAAGCACTGAACTGATCGCACAGGCAGAGTAAGTCTGAAGCTACTCTGAAACTGCTAAGTAGTTAGTAATCGCAATATTGCGAATACATCGGTCGCAATTTTAAGAAGCTAAGATTCACTCCCAGTAGGCGGCGGCTTAGCGTGTGTAACTCTGCTAAATTCGCCTTGCGACCGATCAACTCGGAATGAGGGCCTATGTCCGGGGATTCTGTGTCATATGCTGCGGAGGATAATTCCACTCAGGATGATCCCAATCCATGTAATCAGGATTGCACTGTTTTTGCGCAGGTCCCTGCAAGAGAGCCTGAGTGGTTAGCCTCTATGATTTCTCAGATTTCTACTAGGGTTGCACAAAATGAAACTGCAATTCAGGTCTTACAGAACTCTATGGCAGTTTGGTGCGGCTCTGTTCCCTCAGGCCACCCTAGCGTACACTCTCATAAACGTGCTCTTGCCCAGATTATGCAGGATGACACGGATACCGAATCTGACACAGCAGATGGTGATGGGGATGTGCTGCGGGGGAGTGGCATCTCTTGCAAAAGGGGTGCAGTTGATGATTGAGGCCATTAGAGATGTGTTGAATATTGCAGATACAACACCTGAGCAGGTTGAGGAGACTTTCTTCACTGACAATAAGAAAACCTTGCTAACCTTCCCTGCGTCTAAGGAATTAAACACTATAATTGAGAAAGCCTGGGAAAACCCGGAGAAAAAATTTCAGATCCCTAGAAAGGTTCTGGTTGCTTTTCCCTTTCCTGAGGAGGATAGGAAAAAATGGGAAACCCCGCCCATTGTTGGCGCGTCTGTCTCCAGACTGTCCAAAAAGGTGGTTTTATCCATTCCAGGATCTACCGCGTTAAAAGAACTGGCTGATCGCAAAATTGACACTATGCTCAAATCCATATACACGGCTTCTAGGGCGATATTACATCCTACTATTGCCTGTACGTGGATTTCTAAGGCTATAGTAAAGTGGTCAGGCATGTTACTTTGAAGATTCAAATACATTGGAAAAAAGTGACGTTGAGTTATTTTTACGTAACATTCAGGATTCTGCAGGATTTATGGTGGAATCCATGTACGACCTGGGTTCGATGGCTGCAAGGATATCTTCCATGTCTATCTCGGCTCCCAGGGGACTTTGGCTGCGCCAGTGGTCTGCCAACGCGGAATCCAGAAAAAGTGTTGAGAACCTACCCTACACAGGTCAGGCTCTCTTTGGGGAAGCGTTGGATGCGTGCATTTCCACGGCAACCGCGGGTAAGTCACCTTTTCTTCCCTCAGCTGCACCTGCTACCAAGAAACCTTTTTCTGCAGCTACGTCACAGTCCTTTCAGGCTGTCAAATCAAGAAAGTCCAAGCCGTCTAACACCTTCTTTAGAGGAGGTTGGGCAAAATCCAAGAAACCTGCTGCTGCAGGTTCCCAGGAGCAGAAGCCCGCTTCAGGTACGTCAAAGTCCTCAGCATAACGGTGGACCACGCTGCCTGGAGATAGGGCCGGTGGGAGCGAGGCTTAGACAATTCAGCCACGTCTGGGTGTCGTCCGGCCTGTACCCCTGGGTACAGGATATTGTGTCCCAGGGGTACAGGCTGGAGTTTCAAGAAACCCCACCTTACCGATTCTTCAAATCAGGCTTGCCAGTTTTGCTGGCAGACAGGGCTGTCCTACAGGAAGCCATTCAAAAGTTGGAAGAGTCACAGGTCATTGTACCAGTTCCACCTCATCTGTAAAACAAGGGTTACTGGCCCTCATTCCGAGTTGTTCGCTCTGTAATTTTCTTTGCATCGCAGCGATTTTCCGCTAATTGCGCATGCGCAATGTTCGCACTGCGGCTGCGCCAAGTAAATTTGCTAAGAAGTTTGGTATTTTACTCACGGCATTACGAGGTTTTTTCTTCGTTCTGGTGATCGGAGTGTGATTGACAGGAAGTGGGTGTTGCTGGGCAGAAACTGGCCGTTTTATGGGAGTGTGTGAAAAAACGCTGCCGTTTCTGGGAAAAACGCGGGAGTGGCTGAAGAAACGGGGGAGTGTCTGGGCGAACGCTGGGTGTGTTTGTGACGTCAAACCAGGAACGACAAGCACTGAACTGATCGCACTGGAAGAGTAAGTCTCGAGCTACTCAGAAACTGCACAGAGAAATCTTTTCGCAATATTGCGAATCTTTCATTTGCAATTCTGCTAAGCTAAGATTCACTCCCAGTAGGCAGCGGCTTAGCGTGTGCAATGCTGCTAAAAGCAGCTAGCGAGCGAACAACTCGGAATGAGGGCCACTATTCGAACCTTTTTGTGGTACCAAAACCGGATGGTTCGGTCAGGCCCATTCTGAAGTTAAAATCACTAAACCCCTTTCTGAGGGAGTTCAAGTTCAAAATGGAGTCCCTGAGGGCGGTGATATCAGGTCTGGAAGAGGGAGAATTCCTGGTATCCCTAGATAACAAGGATGCGTACCTCCACATTCCGATTTGGCTGCCGCATCAGGCTTTTCTCCGATTCGCACTGTTAAGACCAGGGGTTAAAGTGAGCCGGAACGGGGCGGAACTGCGTTCCGTCAGTTCCACTTGGAGACGGAACGCAGTTCCGTCTCCTCTGGCTCACCTAACCCGGCGATGTGTCCCCGTCGCTGCAGGGAGATGACAGGCGCCCGCTGAGAGTGTGTTACCAGCGGGCGCCCGTCTTCCCGCACAGCGGCAGCCGGAGGCAGGAGCTCAGTACTGAGCTCCGCCTTCCGGCTCAGTCAGTGCGCGCTATGGGAGAGATGTCATGACGTCTCTCTCATAGTGCAGAGGAGCGGGCGGCGAGAGGACTGCAGCGGCCGGACACGGAGCGGGGCTTGGTAAGTATGGTGTGTGCTGTGTTTTTTTTTATTTGTGTAGCAGCGGGGGGGGCAAACTACTGAGAGGTCATTACTACGGGGGCATTACTACTGGGGGGCAAACTACTGAGGGGCATCTACTGGGGTCATTACTACTGGGGGGCATTTACTGGGGGGCATTTACTGGGGGACATTACTACTGGGGGCAAACTACAGAAGGGCATTACTACTGGGGGACAGACTACTGAGGGGCAGTACTACAGGGGGACATTACTACAAGGGAGCAAACTACAGGAGGGCATTACTACTGGGGGGCAAGCTACTGAGGGGCATCTACTGGGGGGCATTTACTGGGGGACATTACTACTGGGGGGCAAACTACTGAGGGGCATTACTACTGGGGGACATTACTACAGGAGGGCATTACTACTGGGGGGGCATTACTACTGGGGGGCAAACTACAGAGGGGCATCTACTGGGGGCATTACTACTGGGGGCAAACTACTGGGAGACACTACTGGGTGCAAACTACAGGAGGGCATTACTACTGGGGGCATAACTACAGTGGCATTACTACTGGGGGCGTAACTACAGGGGTTAAACTACTGGGGACATTACTACTTGGAGGCATTACTACTGGGGGCTAAACTACAAGGGGGCATAACTACAGGGGCTAAACGACTGGGGGCATTACCGTTAAGGGCATTACTACTGGGGGCACTTCTAATGAGGGCATTGTAAAGGGGGCACTTCATAAGGGGCATCACTCCTGGGGTCACAAGGGGCACTGCTATTGCGAGCATTGCATAAGGGGCACCACTACTATGGGCTCTATATAAGGGGCGCTACCACTGTGGGCATTGTATAAGAGGCGCTACTGCTGTAGGCATTATGTGTATTATGGGGTGCTACTACTGTGGGCGTTATTACTATTGTGTAACACGCCCCTTTTCTGAGACCACGCCCCTTTTTGCGGAGTGCGCCTACGGCGCGCGCAATACCTTTGTTGAATTGCCACCGTGGGAAGGGGGGTGAGTTCCACCACCTCTCCAGGACCACTTTAAGTACTGGTTAAGACAGTCATTTTCAGTTCCAGGCACTGCCATTCGGCCTCTCCATGGCAACGAGGGTGTTCACCGAGGTGATGGGGGAGATGATGGTTCTCCTCCACAGACAGGGGGTGAATATAATCCCGTATCTGGACGATCTGCTAATAAAGGCGTCGTCCAAGGAGAAGCTGTTGCAGTCCATTGTTCTCATGACTCATCTGCTCAGGGAACACGGTTGGATCCTGAATCTTCCAAAGTCACATTTGGAGCCGACCAGGAGGCTGTCCTTTCTGGGAATGATCCTCGACACAGAAGTGCAGAGAGTGTTTCTTCTGGAGGAGAAAGCGTTGGTGATGCAAACAATGGTCCGGGATGTTCTGAAACCGGCCCGGGTTTCGGTCCATCAGGTCATTCGCCTTCTGGGGAAGATGGTAGCCTCTTACGAGGCTCTGTAGTAAGGGAGGTTTCATGTTCGGCCCTTCCAACTGGATCTCCTAGACAAGTGGTTGGGATCTCATCTACACATGTACCAGAGAATACGTCTGTCGCCGAAAGCCAGGATTTCACTCCTCTGGTGGCTGCAACTACCTCATCTTCTGGAGGGCAGCAGGTTCGGGATTCAGGATTGGGTCCTTCTGACCACGGATGCAAGTTTCCGGGGTTGGGGCGCAGTCTCTCAGGGAGAAACCTTCCAAGGAAGGTGGTCAAGTCTGCAATCAGGCCTGCCAATAAACATTCTGGAACTAAGAGCCGTCTACAACAGTCTTCTCCAAGCGGCCCATCTTCTGCAAGATCGGGCCATTCAGGTGCGGTCGGACAGTGTAACGATGGTGGCTTACATAAACCGACAGGGCGGAACGAAGAGCAGAGTTGCAATGTCAGAGGTAACAAGAATCATCCTCTGGGCAGAAAAACACACGTTGGCGCTGTTAGCAATCTTCATTCCGGGAGTAGACAACTGGGAAGCGGACTTCTTCAGCAGACACGATCTCCATCCAGGAGAGTGGGGACTCCATCAGGAGGTGTTCGCGGAGTTAACAGATCTTTGGGGTGAACCACAAATAGACATAATGGCCTCTCGTCTCAACAAAAAGCTTCAGCGATATTGTTCCAGGTCGAGGGACACACAAGCCGTGGCGGTGGACGCCCTAGTGACTCCGTGGGTGTTCAGGTCGTACGTGTTTCCGCCACTTCCACTCATTCCAAGAGTTCTAAAACTCATAAGGAGAACAAGAGTTCATGCAATCCTCATTGCTCCGGACTGGCCAAGAATGAGTTGGTATGCGGATCTTCTGGATCTACTGCTAGAAGAGCCGAGGCCTCTTCCCCTTCGGGAGGACCTGCTGCAGCAGGGGCCATTCGCTTATCAAGACTTACCACGGCTACGTTTGACGGCATGGAGGTTGAACGCCAGATATTAGCTCGGAAGGGCATTTCGAACAAGGTTATTATTACCCTGATACAGGCTAGGAAAGGAGTAACGTCTAAACATTACCATCGTATTTGGGGAAAAATATGGATCTTGGTGTGAGTCCAAGAAATTTCCTACGGTGGAATTTCAACTGGAACGGTTTCTACTCTTCCTGCAAGCAGGTGTGGATATGGACCTTAGGTTGGGATCCGTAAAAGTCCAGATTTCGTCCCTATCCATTTTCTTCCAGAAACAATTGGCTTCCCCCCCTGAGGTTCAGACTTTTCTGAAAGGGGTTCTGCACATCCAGCCTTCCTTTGTGCCGCCTACGGCGCCCTGGGATCTTAACGTGGTGTTACAGTCCCTCCAATCGGATTGGTTCGAGCCTCTACCGGAGGTTGAGGTCAAGTTTCTCACGTGGAAGGCTGTCACGTTGTTGGCCTTAGCTTCTGCTAGACGTGTGTCGGAGCTGGGGACTTTGTCTTGTAAGAGCCCCTACTTGATCTTCCATGAAGATAGAGCTGAGCTCCGCACACGTCCGCAGTTCCTTCCGAAGGTTGTGTTGGCATTTCATATCAACCAACCTATTGTGGTGCCAGTTGCTACTGACTCCTCAGTTTCATCAAAGTCCTTGGATGTTGTAAGGGCTCTGAAAATCTATGTGAAGAGGACTGCTCGTCACAGAGAAACAGACTCTCTGTTTGTCCTGTATGATCCCAAGAAACTTGGGTGTCCTGCTTCTAAGCAGACAATCTCTTGCTGGATCAGGTTCACTATCCAGCGTGCGTATTCTACGGCAGGATTGCCGTGTCCTACGTCTGTTAAGGCCCACTCTACTCGTAAAGTGGGTTCTTCCTGGGCGGCTGCCTGGGGTGTCTTGGCTTTACAGCTTTGCCAAGTGGCTACTTGGTCTGGGTAGAACACGTTTGCTAAGTTCTACAAGTTCAATACTTTGGCCTCTGAGGACCTGAAGTTTGGTCAATCAGTTCTGCAGGAGCCTCCGCACTCTCCCTCCCATTTTGGGAGCTTTGGTACATCCCCATGGTACTAATGTGGACCCCAGCATCCTCTATGACGTAAGAGAAAATAGGATTTTAATTACCTACCGGTAAATCCTTTCCTCGTAGTCCGTAGAGGATGCTGGGCGCCCGCCCAGCGCTTCGTGATCCTGCAGTGGTTACTTAGTTCAGTACTGCTTAGTTCTTGGTTAAGTACTGTTTTGTTACTTGGTAAGTAATATTGTTCAGCCGTTGCTGATATTTCAGGCTAGTTAGCTTGGTTTGCCTTGTGTGTGAGCTGGTGTGAATCTCGCCACTATCTGTGTAAAATCCTTCTCTCGAAGTTGTCCGTCTCCTCGGGCACAGTTTCTAGACTGAGTCTGGTAGGAGGGGCACAGAGGGAGGAGCCAGCCCACACTCTCAAACTCTTAAAGTGCCAGTGGCTCCTAGTGGACCCTTCTATACCCCATGGTACTAATGTGGACCCCAGCATCCTCTACGGACTATGAGAAAAGGATTTACTGGTAGGTAATCAAAATCCTATTTTTACAACAAAATGTGAAAAAGGGTGTTTTCACACCCTTTTCACATGATTTTAGTATCACTCGAATGTATTAAAGGGCTTTTGGAGCAGTTTTCGGGAAAAACTGATCCAAACCCTTTAATTCAGTTTTTTTTAGTAACCAGATAGCATTCCCCATACTTACGGGAAATGTGATATGGACAAATTTACAAAAAAACTGCGATGTCCCTACTTCTGCGCAGCTTTCTCTGCCCCACGCCAGAGAAATCTGTGCGGGTACTGGGCTCCGGTGATCAGCTTTGTGTGTATGGCATGCAGTAAAGTGATGCTGCAAAATGGCAGCTCACTTTACAGCATCAGGGGTCACAGCAACGCAAAGGATCCGATGCCTGACAGTCATGCAGGAGCACCGATCACCGGCTCCTGGATCTGGTAGGTAAATTACCGGTTGGGGGTGCGAGTGATTGGGGGTGGGATCTCATCATCGGCGCATGCGCAGCAGGAACTCGTGGTATTTTTTCTGAAAAATACCCCGATAATGCGGCGGAGGGCATTCGCAGGGACAGAGCTTTCTTGCAAGCTCTGTCCATGCATGAGATTATTGATGTATACAATAATTGCATTGTGAGTTTGGCTGATTTTATCACATCCCATCCACTTCTAAGGATGCAGATGGTGATAAATCGGCCCCCATAGCGGGAGATGTATCAAAGCATCTAAAGAGTGGACAAGTTGAGGAGATGGACCAATCAGCTTCTAGTTTGCATTTATAAAGTACATTCTGTAAAATGCTAGCTAGAAGATGGTGGGTTGCTATGGGAAACGTCTCCATTCCTTAGAAACGTTGATACAACTGTCTCATGCTGCTTGCGTATAGTTGGAAGCAAATATTTGTTCGCTTTATTACCACAACTTTGACTTTTTCTATTGTGCATACACACCAAATATTCATAGAAGTTCTTAGAGGAGAGACGCATTTCATGCTTCCATTTAGTCGCAGGTGGCCAGGCAGGGGGTGTACAGTACAGTAATGGCGTGTTCAAGCAAAATGGTTCTCATGTTGGCCACTAAATAGACACAAATGTGCCTGTTTTGGTTTAGATCACTCGCAAGTGTTTAATATCTGGTGCAAAATACAGGATATGTACAATTTTCCAGTGGATGCTGGCTGTCATGATCTCGACAAAAGGATCCCGTCCACAATGCGAGCAGCGTGGCGAGTGCTAGAAAGCCCCTTGTGGGCTCGCTGGGGTCGCCTTGCTGTGGGCACAGTTGCTCGCTATGCTCGCCGCAGGTTATATTCTCCCTTTATGGGAGTCGTGGACACCCACGGAGGGGGAATAGCCTGTAACGCCGGTATTCCAGCTGCGGTATTTCACCGCATGTCGAGAGGGATTCCGTCGTCTGTATTGTGACCGGCAGGATCCCGACTGGCGGTATTTTAACCGCTTCCCCAAAATACTACTGATGATGATAATCGGCAGCTGCGTCTCATTGACTGCAAATATACACATCCTAATTGACACTTTTAATATAGTAATACTGCTGCTGCGATCTATTTGCATGATTAGAGAAACATTGGCAATAGATCCACGGAAATAAAAACATATGTCCATGTCCCCTTTTAAAGGGGAAGGCAGTGGATATTTTTTGTTTTCGATATGATTAGAAACTAAAATTTAGTGTGTGTGGCTTGTTCTGATTTCCTTTTACATTGTGCAAGTGGCATTATTCATTATTAATAAAACTGTCCAGCCATGTACTATATTATGTATAGATTGTGTACTTTTACCATTTCTTACTGCCATTGTGAGACCACGCCTCCTGTGTTAGGGTTCACTACGATATGCCGGCGGTCGGGCTCCCGGCGCCCAGCATACCGGCGCCGGGAACCTGACCGCCGGCTTACCGACAGAGTGGCGAGCGCAAATGAGCCCCTTGCGGGCTCACTGCGCTCGCCACGCTACGGGCACGGTGGTGCGCTACGCGCGCCACACTATTTTATTCTCCCTCCAGGGGGGTCGTGGACCCCCACGAGGGAGAATAAGTGTCGGTATGCCGGCTGTCGGGATCCCGACGCCGGTATACTGTGCGCCGGGATCCCGACAGCCGGCATACTGAAGACCACCCCTGTGTTATACTGGATGCATATGCTCCTGTTGTGTCCAGGAGTAAAGGAGTCTCATATGCTACTCATAAAGAGTTGGTCACATCTTGTACATATAACCAGCTTAGCAGGCCCCTGCAAATGTGTTTTTTTGGGGCTTGCGAGATGCTCGCAAATTCCATCCAACTCAGCCTGAGCCCCATTTTTGTTGGCATCATTTTATAATGGAATTGTTTATAAAGTGGAATCTGGTTTGAAGTATGGTACATCGCCCTTACTGTACAGTATTACTCGTTTTAAATCCACGTAAGTGGGCGGAGGGAGTGGGGTGTCCCAGCAGCACTGCATGAATAATATCTGGGTAGGGTGTATTTTTTATGACCCGTGGCAGCACAAACTGACAAGCCAGCTCACAGTTTATATGGACGTAGTACAGGTTCCAACAGGTAACATGGGCACAGTTTGAGTGAAGTCATTATTACTCAGTCAGCCGGATATATCCATGTCAGGCTGCAGTGCATCAGGAACCACGTGGTGATGGGAAGCTGCTGCTACAGTTACTACAATGTGATTTTGTTTTCCTTCGTTATCCTGGAAAATAAGACAGGTTATGAGTCATCTGTCAAATGCTAATTGTCTGTTTAGACGATTTGAGGTGCGGCCGCAAATGGGTGAGAAATTATTGCTCTCTGCATCCTCACTATTGTATTAACTGACAGTGATATCTGGATACAGGGATTGCTGCTTTGCCCGAGTTACTGCACTGTAAATCTGATTTCTGCTTTATTCTGAGCCAGCTTCCACTACTGCAGAAGTTGAGATTCCAGTAACAGCTGCACAGCTCTCTAACCAGCCACCCTAAATCTCCATTCTAATTAAAAACACATGACTCTGCTATAATGAAACTAGGAAGTGATTAATTCCTACTAAACCATTGAGGTTGCTACTGTAATTGGGCATTGCATAACTGGCCACACACCCTGCAAGTGTAACCCCCCCTTGGTACTGGGTATGCAGATCTGCAGTACCACACGGTTTGGTGAATCACACTCCAGCTGGTCATGGGTGAGGCACAGGTACCAGTGAGTCCAGAGCCGGCCATAGGCATAGGTAAACTAGGCAATTGCCTAGGGCATTTGATATGCCTAGGGGCATCAGCAACTTCTGCTGATTAAAATGATGGCCCTCATTCCGAGTTGATCGGTCGCAAGGCGAATTTAGCAGAGTTACACACGCTAAGCCGCCGCCTACTGGGAGTGAATCTTAGCTTCTTAAAATTGCGACCGATGTATTCGCAATATTGCGATTACTAACTACTTAGCAGTTTCAGAGAGTAGCTCCAGACTTACTCTGCCTGTGCGATCAGTTCAGTGCTTGTCGTTCCTGGTTGACGTCACAAACACACCCAGCGTTCGCCCAGGCACTCCCACCGTTTCTCCGGCCACTCCTGCGTTTTTTCCGGAAACGGTAGCGTTTTCAGCCACACGCCCCTGAAACGCCGTGTTTCCGCCCAGTAACACCCATTTCCTGTCAATCACATTACTATCGCCGGAGCGATGAAAAAGCCGTGAGTAAAAATACTTTCTTCATAGTAAAGTTACTTGGCGCAGTCGCAGTGCGAACATTGCGCATGCGTACTAAGCGGATTTTCACTGCGATGCGATGAAAAATACAGAGCGAACAACTCGGAATGAGGGCCGATATGCGGCATGCCTATATTCTGTGTGTAGCATTTCATATGCAGATACAGCCACAGTCTCGCACAGTATATAGGCATGCTGCATATCATTTTAATCAGCAGAAGCTGCTTGTGCATCCTAGCCACATAGCAATGCAAATAAGATGCATTTTCATTTAAAAAAAATGTGCCTGACGTTAGCATTGAGGCAAGATTTAAGAGGACACATCTGTATTCAAGCAGAGGCAGAGGTGACAGTGTTAGTGGCAGTGTGAGTGTTGTGTGCATGTGAGTAGGTTGGTTGTGCAGTAGTGTTCGGAATATGTGTAAGGAGCATTATGTGTGTCATGTAAAAATGCACATATGTGTAAGGGGCACTATGTGTCATTATGTGTATAGGGACACTAATAATGTGTGGCAAATGTGTAGGGGCACTGTGTGTTATTATGTGTATAAGGGCATTAATAATGTGCGGCATATGTGTAAGGGACATTACGTGTAAAAGGGCATTAATAAAGGTTGTCATAACGTGTAAGGTGCATTATGTTTATAAGGACATTAATAATGTGTCTCATGTGTAAGGGGCATTACTGTGTGGCATTATGTGTATAAGGTGCTCTACTATGTGGCGTTGCATATAAAAAGGGTACTACTGTGTCGTCTAATGTGAATAAAGAGCAATAGGGTGTGGTGTAATGTGAATAAGGAGCAATTCAGTGTGATGTAATGTGAAGAAGGAGCTCTACTGTGAGGAGTAACGTTTTTAAGGTAAAGTGATACTACTGTGGGATGTAATATGAATTATGGATACTATCGCATGATCAAATGTGAATAAAGTTGCAGTACTGTGTGGCGTAATTGGAATTGGGGTTACTATTGTGTGGCCATGCCCCTTGCCGCAAAAACATACCCCTTTTTGGGCTGTGCGCCAAATGTGCGAACTGTTCCTATTCAAAATATAGGGGGTACAAACCCCAAAATAAGGACTTCTATGGATGAGGGGTGATGGTGCTGGGAAAGAGGTGCAAGGTCAGAGGAGGAACCAGCGGTGGTGCTAGGGGGCACCAGCCAAAATCGTGCCTAGGGCATCATATTGGTTAGGGCCAGCTCTGAGTGAGTCCCCTGAATCCTCAGGTGTTTAATTAAATGTGCGTTGTGGTAGTGGCCTACAGGCGCCAGTGCCGAGCAGAAAGAATTGGGTACAGAAACAAAAAAGGTGAAGATCAACTGCGCCCACAGATGGCTGCAGTGAGGGTGTACAGGGAGAGGTCACTCTCTCTCCACCACAATAATGACAAAACAGATACAAAAGTCCGCCTTCTGCTGCGCTATCCGCAAGTCCTCAAGTAGAAATAGTGGCGATCTTTCAACAGGAAAAAAGTCCCGAACTTCAAAACCCAAACGGGGGGGTCACAAACAGTCTGAATAGTTCAAAATAGATGGTGTAGAATATCACGGATGGAAGTGATTGACAGATATATATATCGTGAGGGGGTGCCGGGAAAACTTTTAACAGGTACGCACCGTACTCACATGTACAATGTGCGCAAAGTGTCCATAAAGGTATCTTTTTCCTCCTGGACTGCAGTGGATTTTAATGTTCTTCTTTCCTTTTTAGTCGCCCCTCATAAGACAAGAAAAGTAACAAACGGGGTGGAAACCCCAATGGTGTAATACGTTCGTTGAACAGATTTAGAGAAATCTATGGGATGATCTTATTTCAAGTAGGAAATGTACCACACTTACATAAAAACAAAATAAAATACTCCTATAAAGGTATCTTTAAATAACAAAAAAAGGTGAGGCGTACCCCAAACTCACTTTCTGGAGACACATCAAGGTTTCTTTGAAAGATGACTTCCTGCTTCTTCTTCATGCAGTTCTCATTGAAACCATGAGGTCCATAAAGCCCACAAAAGAAATTATTTTTGTGATAATGTGTCCATTTATTGGCCTTAACCACCAACGCGTTTCGACTAAGGAGTCTTTGTCAAGGTGCCCTGACAAAGACTCCTTAGTCAAAACGTGTTGGTGGTTAAGGAGGTTCACCCCGATACCCAGGAGATCAGTTCCTAGGAGTGTGGGAGTCCGGAGTTACCGCACCCCAGGTCTGTGTTTTTTGATAACTACCTCTCAGTATTGGGATGTTTTCCTCCATTGTTTATGCATGGTGACCCATGTTTAAAAATGTTTTTATAAATTTTATGACATTTTTTGCCAATAAATGGACACATTATCACAAAAATCATTTCTTTTGTGGGCTTTATGGACCTCATGGTTTCAATGAGAACTGCATAAAGAAGAAGCAGGAAGTCATCTTTCAAAGAAACCTTGATGTGTCTGCAGAAAGTGAGTTTGGGGTACGCCTCACCTTTTTCTGTTATTTAAAGATACCTTTATAGGAGTATTTTATTTTGTTTTTATGTAAGTGTGGTACGTTTCCTACTTGAAATAAGATCATCCCATAGATTTCTCTAAATCTGTTCCACGAACGTATTACACCATTGGGGTTTCCACCCCTGTGTGTTACTTTTCTTGTCTTATGAGGGGCGACTAAAAAGGAAAGAAGAACATTAAAATCCACTGCAGTCCAGGAGGAAAAAGATACCTTTATGGACACTTTGCGCACATTGTAAATGTGAGTACGGTGCGTACCTGTTAAAAGTTTTCCCGGCACCCCCTCACGATATATATCTGTCAATCACTTCCATCCGTGATATTCTACACCATCTATTTTGAACTATTCAGACTGTTTGTGACCCCCCCCCCCCCCGTTTGGGTATTGAAGTTCGGGACTTTTTTCCTGTTGAAAGATCGCCACTATTTCTACTTGAGGACTCGCGGATAGTGCAGCAGAAGGCGGACTTTTGTATCTGTTTTGTCAGAAAGAATTGGGTGCCAGGCCAGCTCATAAAAGCAGCATAAACAGTTTATTTAAATGAAAGCAGGGTAGTAGCAGGGATAACTTTTTGAAAATTTGCTCCACTCCTCCAGCACACTAATTAAACGGTTATATCACACTACATTGGGACACCTTCTCCAGCACAGCACTTTAAGGGCCCTACACACTGCGATTTGGGAGATTTGGACGATGAACGACATGAACAATGAACGATTTTGCAGTAATGATTTTTTGCATACACACTGAATGATTTGTATGAACAATTTGTCATTGATATCGACCAAATTGGCTTGCAATGATAAACGATGACTGCGGGGACGCGCATCGTTCATCGTCGGTGCCTCCACACTCAACGATATGAACGATATCTTTCTAAAATGTCTTCCAGCGTGTAGGGCCCTTAACTGCAATGGCATAAATGACAAACAGCAGTTCATACCAGTATATTCTGGGACCAGTAGTGCTACAGCATCACAAGTTACAGTCTCTCTTTTATCACAGCTTTCAGTGGACTGTTTCATGAGGTTCCACATTCCATCCAACTGGGATACTCTACGGTGTGCTTTCCCCTATTCACTGGGGACCCTCACAGCCTTCACACTGCTCTTGGGACATAATGAGGACTCTTGTCAATGTGGGGCTCCTAAGCATGCTGTGTGGTTTACAACCACTCACCCGGATACATGCTTTCCCGAGACTCACACCTGGTGTCGGTGGGGATTCCCCTTTCAATGAACTCTGGATACTACTGCTCTCACACTGCAGTCTCCCTCTGTCAGGGGGTGGTATTCATGTGACCGGCGGTCGCGAGACCGACAGTCACATGACCTCCTCCTCCAGCATCCCGACCCCTCACTATCCCGATGGTCGGCATGCCGACCAACAGGGACTATTTCCACTCGTGGGTGTCCACGACACCCATAGAGTGGGATTAGAATCCGTGGCGACCGCAGGTCGCCACCGAGCCCACAAGGGGCTTGCTGCACTCGCCCCTCCCCGCTGGGATCCTGGCGTCGGTATGCTGCCGGGATCCCGGCGTCGGTATGCTGACCGGCGGTCTCCTGACTGCCGGTCAGCCGTACTACACCCCTGTCAGGTGCCCTGTTGTAACTGGCAGCACTCCCCACATGTTCTTTGCAGGGGATCTCTCTCTCACTGAAGCTGCAGGCTCTCATATTACAATAAGGATATTGGCTTTAACTTTCTCTTTTCACAGCAACACACACATGCTGCTACTTCTTCCATAATGCCAGGTTACCGCAGGACCTAGCTCCTCCCATCCCACGGTCCCAGCAAAGGCCTCCTGTTCCTCAACACTAGTTTGCACACTCCTGCTTTCTTTTTTACTTTCACTTACTGATCACACAACCTGCACTAGAGATAGCCATCAACCATCAATGATTCTAAATAAATCATTGATGGTTTATGGCTGATGTTGAATAGTTTAGCCATCGATGGGGTAGATGGTTACCTGCCATCGATTATAAAGACCAATAGTTTGTTTTTTTTCCCCCTCTACATTGTGTCGGGACACAGCATAGGTCCGCCCCTGACACCCAGAAAGCCCCGCCCCCAGTCACAGATTGGCTGGCAACCCACTCCATAGCAAAGAGGGGATGACCATTGGTAGGTGAAACCATCAATGGTTCCCTAGCAGATGGTTTTATACCATCGATGTTAGCTATGGTACCATCGATGTCTAACCTACTGATGCTCATCTCTAGCCTGCACGTGAAACACTGTCTGAGTCCAGAAACTCCCCCAAAAGTGATAAGACTGAATGGCTGTTAACCCTTGCAGTCCATGTCCAAATTGGCCACCTATGTATATAGGGCCCCATACACCAATGGATTGTCGCAATAAAGCAACCCTAGATGCCGTGGTTGCTGGATTTCACAAATATGATCGTTATTAGCAAATCAGTATTTTTTTACATGTAGAATTTCACAGATTCTCAGACGGATCATCGATGGTCGCCAGTCGACATTTCCGATTTGGTTGGAGAATTGGGCAATCGGTTTTTAGGTGTATGAGGCATTATGACCCAATTGCCCGATCTGCTGGACTGCAATGTGCGGCCATCTGAGACGTAGACAAATATTGTCTCTCCAGCCATTGTAAGGCTCTCAGTCCCAGCACGCCCTCACAAATTCTATCTACACTACAGCTGGAGACACAGTTTGCCTATCTCTGGTCTATGAACTAGCTTATTTTCTTAGCGCTCCTCTGAAATAGAATCTTCTCTAACCTTCCACCTTTTATCTTTCCCAGTCCACCTTCCAACTGCTCTTCCCTTCCTTTTTAAGCTCTTGCAGGCAGGGCTCTCCTTCCTCTTGTTCTTCCTTAGCACATTCCTTGACACCAGTGCTCTGTTCCCTTTTCCTCATCATCTTCAGTTACTCTGACTCTATCTGCTCGCCAATTCGCTGGCCACAGGATCACTGAGTACTGATTTTGTTCAGACCTGTGACTCCTGCTAGCTGTGAGCTGCCCAATCCATGCCCCAGCCTTACCCTGTCTGTGGTGTAAAATTAATACTTAGTACTTATTATATGGCATATGGCATTCCACTGTGTATTGTACTTAAGACTGAATTCCCTAAGTTTTAATGTAAAATGTTTTGTAGGTTTAGTCTGCACAGGGCTGCGTACATTTTGTGGCACAAATATAAATACAATGTAATAATAATAATAATAATGCTCTCAAAATGCTTTCATCAACGACCCCCTATAGAAGCATTAAGTCATCTACAACCTACATTCTAATTGCATTTATTCATATACTTTTATGAACGTACCTCAATTTCTTTTTTCTGCATATCCACTCCTATGTGTCGGGTGTTTTAATGCATTAAACTTTCTCTTTGTCTGCTACTAACCTCTGGAACTCCAACTCTCTTCATTGTCTCTTGCTACCTGATAAGTAAAATCAGACCTTTTAGATCACTATCACTGCTGGAACTGTCAACCATGACGGCACTTACCGTTTTTATCACTGTATTTTCTGTATTTCATAAATATTGTATTTTCAGAAATATTAGTTCATTCACAATGAACTATACTTCATACTTGCCTACTTTTATTTTTTCTCCCCTGCAAACGCCAGTCCCATGTCATTAGGGAAATGGCTGGGTGGGATACGGTAGGGAGCACTGATGAAATGATCTGGGAGAGTAGGGAAGTGTGGCATGATCAAATCAGCTTTAATAGTTTCTCTGCACAGAAATCCTCCAGTTGCACAAGCAGAGAGCTCCTTTACAACAGCGCTCTCCCCCTGGCTGGGATTAATTCATACTTCCCTACTCTCCCGGAAGCTGCGGGAGGCTCCCGTTTTTTGGAGTAGCCCCCAGCACCCCCGGAAGAGTGTGCAGGTCTCCCGCATCCTGCTCGCACCCTAGTGATGCGAGCAGGATGGAGAGATTACCTCCCGCATTCGCGGGTCCGTCGGGTGGAGAAGGGGTAAAAGTGACGTCACAGTCCGCCCCCGCCCCCACGTGCAGCGTCTCCTCTCCGGGCTTCTCCCGGAGAGGAGAAATCAAATGTAGGTAAGTATGGATTAATTACAGCTTGCTCCAAGTCTCTGTTATTTAACCATCTGATTGAGAAGTATAGATGTGCGCTGGGCCAAATTTTGGGTTTTGGATCTGTATCTCCTTCGTGTTTTGGATCTGTATTGGTTTTGCCAAAACCGCCCTTGCGTGTTTTGCTTGTGGTTTTGGAACTGTTTGTTTTTTTGTTTTTTAGAAAAAAATCATAAAAACAGCTAAAATCACAGAACTTTGGCATGTTTTTGTTCCTACTGTATTATTAACCTCAATGACCTTCATTTCCACTCATTTCCAGTCAGTCTTGACCACCTCACAATATTGTTTTCATCCAACATCGGATCTTGCAGGTTTTGGATTCCATATAAGGGAGCCGCAGCTGGGTCTCGGCGCAGTTTCACTCCCTTTCCGCCACGATGTCTGCAATAATGTGGAAATATGATTAATTAATGAAAAAAATAGTTGTGTATATTGGTCAAAAATATACATATTTATTTACATGGTACATACCTTACGTCAGGGACGTGCAGTCAGGGGAGGCAGGGGAGGCAGTGCCTCCCCTGTCATACTCCCTGTCATTCTCCAGAGTTTTTCCTATAAAGTGATTAAAATAATACAAAGAAGATATTTATAACAAATAATCATCTTCTTTGTATTAAAGTAATCATTTGTATAGTTAATACTCTTCAGATTTTAGGATCTCTGTGGAACTGCAGTGGGAAACTAGACGTGAGGCAGCAAAAGCTCTTCCTCACGTCTCATAGATGGGGACTGCTGCAGCGCTGCCTATAGAGTGAGGCGGGGTTACACAGAAGCCCAATCACACCTGTTAAAATAGAGCCAAGTGAGGCATGCCTCACAGTGGCTTGAGCGGTGATTGGAGACCCCTCGGATGTGTCATGTGACCATCCAGGAAGAGAGAGACCGAAGCACTGCGCTAGGAGCGTAATGGCCGAGGCTGGCCATTTTCTGCAGCCCGGACCCGCTGTTATAGTGAGCGCCCCGCCACTGCAACGCCGGGACCCGCTTACCGGAGGAAGCCTGGCCGTATACTGGAGGAGAGGGGCGCAGCCGCAGACCCGAGTCCCTGGACCGCCGCAGACATCGAGCTCAGTCTCTCCTTTGACAGCTCATAATTCCAGCGGGCGAGGGACAGGAGATTACCACAGCACTGGCAGCAAAAGTTGGGGAGGAAATGTGACCAGCAGGTACCTCAGTAGCGCATGGAGTGAAATTGCTTTTTAAAGACGGAGGCAGCTGTGTCTCCGTCTCTAAGAAAGGCCGCGACCGCGATCGCGTTCGCGATCGCAGCTACCGCTGCAGCCTGCAGGGAGCTCTTGCCAGCAAAGGGGTATATGCAATTAGCGGCGAATCGCGGCAAATTATCGGCCGTTTTTTAATTCGACACAATTTGACCGTCCAATTTCGGCAAGTGGGTGCCGAAATTGACCATATTCAATCAAAAACGGATTCGACAGTCCCGCGGCCGAAAAACGGCCGATTTGACGGATTTTGATCCGGTTTTTAAAAAACGGGAAAAAACGGGAAAAACCCGAAAAAAATGGCGTGGGGTCCCCCCTCCAAAGCATAACCAGCCTCGGGCTCTTCGAGCTGGTCCTGGTTCTAAAAATCCGGGGGGAAAATTGACAGGGGATCCCCCGTATTTTTAAAACCAGCACCGGGCTCTGCGCCTGGTGCTGGTGCAAAAAATACGGGGGCCAAAAAGAGTAGGGGTCCCCTGTATTTTATACACCAGCATCGGGCTCCACTAGCTGGACAGATAATGCCACAGCCGGGGGTCACTTTTATACAGTGCCCTGCGGCCGTGGCATTAAATATCCAACTAGTCACCCCTGGCCGGGGTACCCTAGGGGAGTGGGGACCCCTTCAATCAAGGGGGTCCCCCCCAGCCACCCAAGGGCCAGGGGTGAAGCCCGAGGCTGTCCCCCCCCATCCAAGGGCTGCGGATGGGAGGCTGATAGCCTTGAGAAAAATGACAGAATATTGTTTTTTCCAGTAGTACTACAAGTCCCAGCAAGCCTTCCCCGCAAGCTGGTATTTGGAGTACCACAAGTACCAGCATGCGGGAGAAAAACGGGCCCGCTGGTACCTGTAGTTCTACTGGAAAAAAAATATCCAAATAAAAACAGGAGACACACACCGTGACAGTAAAACTTTATTTCACACATGTCGACACACATACATACTTACCTATGTTGACCAGCCGACTGGCACAGTCTCCGATGATCCGGGGTACCTGTGAAAAAAATTAGACTCACCTGATCCAGGGTCCAGAGTATAATCCACGTACTTGGCAAAAAAATAAAACGACAAACCCGTGCCAGCGGACTGAAACGGGTCCCATGTTGACACATGGGACCCCTTTCCCCGAATGCAGAGAGACCCCTTCGTGACTGCTGTCACTGAAAGGTCACGGCCGCAGGGCACTGTATAAAAGTGACCCCCGGCTGTGGCATTATCTGTCCAGCTAGTGGAGCCCGATGCTGGTGTATAAAATACGGGGGAACCCTACTCTTTTTGGCCCCCGTATTTTTTGCACCAGCACCAGGCGCAGAGCCCGGTGCTGGTTTTAAAAATACGGGGGATCCCCTGTCATTTTCCCCCCGGATTTTTAGAACCAGGACCGGCTCGAAGAGCCCGAGGCTGGTTATGATTTGGAGGGGGGACCCCACGCCATTTTTTTCCGGGATTTTACCATTCCATCTAGTACCTAATCCCTTCTAATATAAATAGATATGCTATTACCAATAAAAAAAACATGTTTTAAATTTTTTTTATTAGTTTCACCCGCCAAAGTGTGGCGGATTGAAAATGACGAATTTACTGTCTAAAAGCACTGTTGTCGAATTTGCAAACTTCAATTGAATATACTTTGGTCGAATTGCAGCACTTGTATCATTGCAGAAAAGTCGAATTTGACAAAAGTCGAATTTCAAAAAGTCGAATTTTGAAAGTCCGTTTTTTGGACGGAAAGTACTGAATTGCATTGACGATTTTTTTTTTTTTTGGCGAAAAAGTCCAGTTTTTCGCCAATTTCAGGAATTCGACCGCAATTGCATATACCCCAAAGTCTCCCTACAGCGCCTGTGAGTGAGTGGGAGATGCTGCTCATACACAGCATCTCCATACAGTATTGTTCTCCTCCCTGTTCCACGGCTGTCAGGAACATAGATTATGCTCCATTCGTGCACTACTTTAAAGATGTTGTTTTACATCTCTCTGAAGGTCAATTTAAAAACGTAAAGATTTAACACCTAAAATGTTCTCCCACCTTAATTATCTGTGTTTTTATAGCCATGAGGATAAATAAAGCTTCATTACCAAAGTGTGCCTATCAGGAGCAGACCGGACACTGGGGAGATTCAAATGTTCTATGGGTGCCCGTATTTGCACATCCCCCATCACATTAGAAGTGGAGATATACTGATCAGCACCATAACTACCTGAGGGCACGCGGCCAGCGGCCAGCGGCTTATAATGAGTCAAATTGACTCATTACAAGCCGCCAGTTTTTTGCTGTGCGCCGCGCTGGAGGAGAGAGCAGCGCCGGAGGCAGGGAAGGAGGAGGAGGGAGGGGGATTGGAGCCGCAGAAGCGATATGTCATTGGTAGTAGCGCCGCTGCAGCAGTCCCCTCTCCTTCCATATCTCCACTTCTAATGTGATGGGGGATGTGCAAATATGGGCACCCATAGAACATTTGAATCTCCCCAGTGTCCAGTCTGCTCCTGTTGCGGGGAGAGATGGTATCTCTCTCTCTCTCTCTCTCCTGCCACAATGTGTAAAAAGGGGGACTGGCTGCTGTAATGTGTGAAAAGGGGACTCTGCCGTAATGTGTAAAAATGGGGACGCTGTCTGCCGTAATGTGTAAAAAGGGGGATGCTGTCTTCCGTAATGTGTAAAAAGGGACGCTATCTTCCGTAATGTGTAAAAAGGGGGACGCTTTCTGCCGTAATGTGTAAATTTATTTTTACACATTTGTGCTCGACCCCTCATGAGGGGGCAAGCAGAAATAATGGATGCCTGTGGTATGCGTGACCGATCGGAGCAACAATAGAATTGCTCCGTTGGGCGCAAGGCACCCCCAAAAAATTTCAATCACCCTCCTCAAATCTAATGTATATTTAGCTGGCATGTTGCAGTAACTGCTCTTTCTATTTCCAATATTATTTAGTGGCTAGTTTCAAATGACTGTTGAATAGTTTAACTTTCACCTGAACAATGATGTTAGTAAGGAAAAGTAGCCCCTCTCAGTCTGGTTAATTCCTATATTGTAGTTTTCTGCCTTTAATGGGCAGATAGGTGGCTATATGACATCATGTGTCTCCTCTATGGCTTTGTGACATCATATGTTTCTTCTATTGGCAGTGTGACCTCATGCAGCTTTACACTTTTTGCCCCTGGCAGTGTGTCCTTTGCAGCCCCTGGGTATGTGTGCACTGTGCAGTGCGCTGTATTTTTTTGTTTAAATATACAGTGTGTTGTGTTATATATGTTTGTGTGTGCAGTCTGTCTGTGTCTGTGAATTGTGTGTGTGTGTGTGTGTGTGTGTGTGTGTGTGTGTGTGTGTGTGTGTGTGTGTGTGGAGATATAAAGATGATAAAGCCGCACTTCACCAAGTACCAAAGTGTCGGGTGCCAGGTCAACCAATAGTATATCCAACCGTCCACACCATGAGGCTCCAGCAGGGGATTATGTAGTAGACCAGACCGGCACTCCTTTAACCGAAAAGTTATTTAATGCTTTAAAAAGACAATGTGCAATATAAGCATAGTTGGCAATCCAGCAATAACAATTTGTATCTCACGATTCATCTGGGGTCCTCAGACCAAACCAGCTACAGCTCTCCATATATATATATAGAAACCCCCCACAGTAAATCCTGCGTTTGCCCCTGTACCCGGCTGATATAAGGCAATGAGTGAGCTTAGCTCTCTCATTACCTAGGTGAGAGGGCTTATAGTGTGTGTGTGTGTGTGTGTGTGTGTGTGTGTGTGTGTGTGTGTGTGTGTGTGTGTACCGCTCTGTGTATATGTCCATACTTCATTCAATTATTATATGAGTACAGTGCCTTTTTTTTCTTTAATATATATGATCTGGTTGTGATCCTGGCATTCACAATACCGACGCTGGAATACCGACATTACTCAGAATGCCGTCACCGGTATCCCAGCGTTCATCACTATCGCTGGGATCCCAAATGATGCTATCACGGGCTGTCGGAGAGGTAAGTTGGGGGGAAGGAGGGTGCTAGGTTTACCCTGCAGAGCAAGGGTCAGGGTTAGGCTGCGGGGGGTGGGGAGGATTGAGGGTTAGATTGCAGGGCAGGGAAGGTTAGGGTTGCTCTGTGGGCGAGGGATGGTTAGGGTTAGGGGGTTCAGGGATCAGGGTTAGCCTTTAAAATCAGCCAGTGTCGGTATTTTAAATATCGGGATGTCGCTGATGCATCACGACCGCTGGGATCCCATTACCAATGTATAGTGCCTCCCCAGTCATTAACCTCACCGCACGTCACTGCCTTGCGTACAGCAGGCTGAAACAACTTGAGGCACTTCACACATTGTTGGCAAACTACTCCAGCTGGTGGTTCCTTCTACAGGTCAAACATAACTTTCAGGAACTGACCCTACATGATTAAAGCCTCTAAAAATATATATTGTACAATATCTATGTTTCATTGTTTGTACTGTGGTCAAAATTGGCTGGAAATTAATGTTATTTGGATTAATAATACTCTAAAACAAAAAAAGACCAAATCGTGTGATTTTAGCTGTTTTAGTCATTTAAAAAACAAATATCAACCAAAATAACCAAAAATAGTTTGACACATATATTTATCAATAACTCGATCAGGGACCTAAGGGAGGCAGAGTATGTATGTAGTGGAAGGAAGGATTGATTAGAAATGTAATTTATTTGATTTAAAAAAAATAATAATAATCATTGGGGTCATTGGTGACGGTCTTTATTGCATAGGCAACAATGTTTCTTGATTATTGCACTAATCTGACTTTTACTAATCCAACTTTTACTTTTTCTTTCATTTTACTTGCCCTGACTTAAGCGGCCTATGCCTCTCCTCTCAATGGTTTGTACCCCATATCTATCAACAAACACAAACCAAGTGGAGTAGAGCACACACGACAATTTGTATACAAAATGTACCACCTACAGTATCACAATACGTGTATGAGTCAGAGATAATCTAACACTACGGTTTACTTTCACCTACGGTGTCAGACAATACTTGTATGAGTCAGAAATATTAATCAAACACTGCTGTTTAATTTCGCCAACAGTGTTGCACAATACGTGTATGAGTACAAAATAGAATATATTACTGAGGTGCTACCTTCACCCACAGTGTTACACAGTACGTGTATGAGTATGAAAGTATATTACTGTGGTGCCACTTTCACCCACAGCATCACACAATACATGTATGAGTATGAAAATATATTACTGTGGTGCCACTTTCACCCACAGCATCACACAATACATGTGAAAATATGTTACTGAGGTACCACCTTCACCCACAGTGTCGCACATTACATGTATGAGTCAGAAATAGTAATCAAACACTGCAGTTTAATTTCACCAACAGTGTCGCACAATACTTGTATGATATATATACTTTTTTATAACTATATTTTAGGCTTTTTAGCTTTTATTATTTTCATTTTACACTGGGGCGGAGCCCCTGAATGCACAGAAAGATCACCCCCAGTTGGACAGAGCACCCCTTGTCAGAACACCCCTCGACTGATACTGATAGGACACACCAGCCCCTGGATGTACACACAGTATACTGGGTTTTTAATTAACACTAGGACAGAGCCCCTGTATACAGGGCTGTAACTAGGTGTGTGCCGGTAGTGCCTTGCACACAGCGCAACTGCACTGTGGGTGCACCACCTGGCAGCACCACCCGCATAGCTGATGCCCGCTCTCTCTAATTGCCTCCCGCCGACTGCATCCCGCCACTGCAGCGCTGCCCTAAGCCCTAGGAAGCCGGATTCACAGGCGGGCCGCTATGTAAGCCCCGCACCTCCAGAATTTGTCTCCACCCCTTTCAAAGACCTGCGGGTTGTGCACTTGTGTTGTGTGTCCTGGCACGTTGCAGCTGCTGCAACCTCCAACGGCCTCAGTCCCTCCACTGGCTGCTGCATCCTATAACTACAGACCATTGTCTGGTCCTCTTCCTGGAGGCACTTGTAAGTGATATTATTACAAAAATACTTATACCTGCCGTAATGTGTAAAAAGGGGGACTCTGCTGTGGTAATGTGTAAAAGGGGGCCTCTGCCTGCCATAGTGTGTAAAAACAGGGACTCTGCTGCCGTAATGTGTAAAAAGGAGGACTCTGCTGCTGTAATGTGTAAAAAGGGGGACTCTGCCTGCCGCAATGTGTAAAAAGGGGGCTCTACCTGCCTAATGTGTAAAAAGGGGGGCTGCTGCTGTAATGCGTAAAAAATTGGACTCTGCTGCTGTAATGTGTAAAAATAGGGACTCTGCAGTGCGGGAGAGGTCCAGGGGCAGAAATTGAGTTGCTGGGAGAGCTTGTGAAGGCTCCCGCTGCGCCCTGCTATTACCACAATTATTATGCCCGATTTTTCAACCCTGGGCGGGAACAGGGGGAAGCGTTTGCTGTGTGAGTGGGTGAGACCTTATGCGCCCACTCGCAAAATGGTTTGCTGTTAACATCAACAGTATAGTAAATGCTGTGGGCTTATTTTGATGGGAGGCCTGGAGCTGCAGCTCCATCTGCCCTACTATTAATCTGGATCTGATATTAAAGTGATTTTATTATAAAACTGGGTACACTTTTAGGTGATGTGTGTACCCAGCAACATTGGCAGTGACGGGACCCGGCGGAGGAGCCAGCATCGGCAAGTGCATACAAACTTGCTGTTGCCAGCAGCGACAGAGCGGGTAACACTAAAAGATGTGCCCAATATATATTGTTCTGATCCGCCGGGTCGGACGACATATCATCTAGTGCAGTGATGGCTAACCTTGACACTCCAGCTGTTGTTGAACTACACATCCCAGCATGCCCTGCATCAGTTTTAGCATGGCCAAATAGCAAAACTGATGCAGGGCATGCTGGGATGTGTAGCTCAACAACAGCTGGAGTGTCAAGGTTACCCATCATTGGTCTAGTGTGTACCCAGCTTTAGACTTGATACTGTTTCAAATAAGTGCTTCACAAACCCCTTCTATTGTATTGCAGCATGTGCCTTATATATTTTTATGTGTTTAGTGGAGCATATCGTGATGACATGTGTCACTCCAAGGGCTAAATTTACTAAGCAGCGGGTTGCAAGGGGTTAGCTAGCGAAAGGGGCTCACTGCGTATTGATGGCAGGCTGTAAAGCTAAAATACAGCATTTATTAAATTTGAGTTTGAGCTTCTAAACAGAACCTGACGTTGACTGCAGTCTGTTTCTAAAGCCTAGTCCCTCGCAAACCAGCAGCAGTCCTCTGCAAACCTGCCGTGGTTCAAAAGCCTGCACAGATCAATAGAATTAATTGATTGTATTTACAGGGGATCCCCACATGGCTTTCTATTCTTCTGATGGGGGGGGGATTGATTGTCATTTGATGTTCTATTCTATTTTAAAGTGTAGTTACTTGACAATTTTGTGACGGATTTCAGTTTAGTAAATCTGTAGAATGTAATCGCTAGAAAAATGCTGGGATTTCAAACCAGCTGATTAGTAAATTTAGCTACATCTTTACATTTGAAGAAATAAGTGGAGGATATGGCAGGGGTTTTGAAGAACTGTCTTTTTTTGGTTAAAAAAACACAATTTTTTTGTTGCCATGGAATATTACAGGGATGTAGCCAGGGGTTGGGATTGATTTGCTGGGGACCGGGATCACGGAGGGCAGCATACTGGCCCCGGGATCCCTGGCGCCAGAATGCCAGCAGGGGAGGGGGGGGGGGGGGGTGCAAATACAATGGAGCCCCTTGCATGCTCAGTGGCTCGCTGCGCTCGCCACAGGTTCTATACCCACTCTATGGGTGTTGTGAATACCTATGAGTGGGAATAGTCCCTGTGTGTCGGCATGCAGATTGTCGGCATTGCTAGCGATCGGGATCCCGGCATCGGGTTCCTGACTGCTGATCATGTGACCGCATCCCGTAGCCAGGGGCGCATCTAGAGTGGAGGAGGCTTGTCTGCAGTCTCTGACTGTGCCCCCGCAGGTCTCTGGGAAAATGTCACAGTGGCCAATTTCCCAGTGATATCCTTACTGCGCATGCGCAAAACACAGGGAAAATTACGCCGCATTTTACTGGTGATTTCTGCAGTGCTGTTGCTGCCAGCGCAGGATTCAGGAGGGTAAGTATTAAACAAAAATTGTGCGGTGAGGGACACCCAGAATCCTGGGGGCCCGTGTGCACCACGCACACTGCACCCATTATAAATATGCCAGTGGATGTAGCTGTGTTTCAGTTGCTAATAAAGTAAAAATCAGCCTGCACAGCATTTCTTTAACTAGATATCTAAAAAATGGTGTGGAAACAAATATATATTTCATCACAACTTTATATAAACTACAAAATACACAAGATAAAATGTATACATTCAGCCTGACTCTGCGTTGGAAGCAAAGCAAAAAAAAAGCCAGTAATTTTACACCTTGGCAACGCCATGTTTCACTTAGAGGCGGATTAAGAGAGGAGGGGGCCCATGAACAGGCTCCTTGTGGGCACTCTCCTGTCAGTAGCCACAGTAGACTATGGCTTTGTGCCTCCAGTAAAATGGCGCCCATTTAATGGGGAAAATATCTACTGCGCATACATGAATAACCGGGAAAATGGCTGCCACACCATTTTCCCGATGATTTATGTCAACAGCGCTGGCTACAGCGAGACTGCCGAGGGCTACGTTTAATTATATGGGTGCAGGGTGTGCGGTGTAACGCCACAAGAATGCTATGGTTGTATAATTGGGAGGTGCAAAAAAACCCCCAGAAAATAAAAACCCTTTTAGGGGACACTACTTATTTATGATATAAACTGTATTTGTTAAAATTTAACTTTTAATGATACAGGTTGAGTCTCCTTTATCCAAAACGCTTGGGACCAGAGGTATTTTGGATATCGGATTTTTCCGTATTTTGGAATAATTGCATACCATAATGAGATATCATGGCGATGAGACCTAAATCTAAGCACATAATTCATTTATGTTACATATACACCTTATACACACAGCTTGAAGGTAATTTTAGCCAATATTTTTTGTAACTTTGTGCATTAAACAAAGTGTGTCTACATTCACACAATTCATTTATGTTTCATATACACCTTATACACACAGCCTGAAGGTCATTTAATACAATATTTTTAATAACTTTGTGCTTTAAACAAAGTTTGTGTACATTGAGCCACAGAAAACAAAGATTTCACTATCTCACTCTCGCTCAAAAAAGTCTGTATTTCGGAATATTCCGTATTTCGGAATATTTGGATATGGGATACTCAACCTGTATAACTAAAAATGAGTGAGAAAAAATATGTTAAAATGATATAAGGATTGTTCTTAATACTATTTCCTGTTAGGGCAAGACTATATATCCAAATGTTTGAAATCTCAATCAAATATTAGTCATCAAAAAATACAGCAGACAGGTTAAGCTAATGGCTATAACATAACCCAGCTAAGATTAGACTATTACACACTAGACTATGTAAATGCTGTATACTTACAGGAAGCTCACACATGAGAAGGAAATATCTGAAACTGAGGAATGGTAATACTGACTGATAGCTGGGTGAGGGAGGGGGAATGTGAGTGACAGCACCTTAGTAATAAAAAATTATTACCTAGAAAGTAGCACAGCTTTAAGTAAAATATATTTAAATGGGAAATAAAACCACAAATTTGCCATTAACAAATATCAAAGGCTGAATAATATACATGAAAGTGTCCCTTTTCAATACACCCCAAATTCCAGGGACCCAGGTTCAGTGTGAACACATCTGACTCGGGAATTTCCCAGGATTTTGGTGTAGTGGGAATGGGACACTGGACCCGGGAAATTCCGGGGTTTGATAGACCTGGGTTGTACCTGTGTATTTCCTGGGTCTTATTCCTGAAAGGGGTATCAGTCAATTTTCTTCCAACCAGGGTCTTAAAAATCCAGGTTGTATGCGTTCAAACTAGATGTATCAATAATCACATGCAGGGACAGAGCTTGCGAGAAAGGTCTGTCCCTGCGATGCCACTCCGTAGCATTATTCGGGTATTTTTTGTAAAAAATACCTTATGTGCTGCGCATACGCCGCTACCAACATCACTGCTACTGCTGTAGCCATTCCCCCTTCCCGTTGCCAATGACCCACACTCACCGGGGGCAGGGATCAGTGCTCAGGGAGGGCTTCCGGTTATCGGGGCTCCCTGCTGCTGTAACCTCCGCTGCTGTAAAGTGATCTTCCACTTTGCAGCATCACTTTACTGCACAGGGGGTCACAGGAGGGTAGCGTCTCTAGTTTCCCTTCGTGGAGAGGACCTTTCCCATAAACCCCTGGGTCCATGTCACAAACTATTTGAAATAGTAACCTGTGGCGAGCGAAGCGGAGCGAGACACCAAGCACGCGAGGGTCCAATGGTGCATACAAACTTGCTGTTGCCAGCAGCGACAGAGCGGGTAACACTAAAAGATGTGCCCAATATATATTGGTCTGATCCGCTGGGTCGGACGACATATCATCTAGTGCAGTGATGGCTAACCTTGACACTCCAGCTGTTGTTGAACTACACATCCCAGCATGCCCTGCATCAGTTTTAGCATGGCCAAATAGCAAAACTGATGCAGGGCATGCTGGGATGTGTAGTTCAACAACAGCTGGAGTGTCAAGGTTACCCATCATTGGTCTAGTGTGTACCCAGCTTTAGACTTGATACTGTTTCAAATAAGTGCTTCACAAACCCCTTCTATTGTATTGCAGCATGTGCCTTATATATTTTTATGTGTTTAGTGGAGCATATCGTGATGACATGTGTCACTCCAAGGGCTAAATTTACTAAGCAGCGGGTTGCAAGGGGTTAGCTAGCGAAAGGGGCTCACTGCGTATTGATGGCAGGCTGTAAAGCTAAAATACAGCATTTATTAAATTTGGGTTTGAGCTTCTAAACAGAACCTGACGTTGACTGCAGTCTGTTTCTAAAGCCTAGTCCCCCGCAAACCAGGCAGCAGTCCTCTGCAAATCTGCCATGGTTCAAAAGCCTGCACAGATCAATAGAATTAATTGATTGTATTTACAGGGGATCCCCACATGGCTTTCTATTCTTCTGATGGGGGGGAAATTGATTGTCATTTGATGTTCTATTCTATTTTAAAGTGTAGTTACTTGACAATTTTGTGACGGATTTCAGTTTAGTAAATCTGTAGAATGTAATCGCTAGAAAAATGCTGGGATTTCAAACCAGCTGATTAGTAAATTTAGCTACATCTTTACATTTGAAGAAATAAGTGGAGGATATGGCAGGGGTTTTGAAGAACTGTCTTTTTTTGGTTAAAAAAACACAATTTTTTTGTTGCCATGGAATATTACAGGGATGTAGCCAGGGGTTGGGATTGATTTGCTGGGGACCGGGATCACGGAGGGCAGCATACTGACCCCGGGATCCCTGGCGCCAGAATGCCAGCAGGGGAGGGGGGGGGGGTGCAAATACAATGGAGCCCCTTGCATGCTCAGTGGCTCGCTGCGCTCGCCACAGGTTCTATTCCCACTCTATGGGTGTTGTGAATACCTACGAGTGGGAATAGTCCCTGTGTGTCGGCATGCAGATTGTCGGCATTGCTAGCGATCGGGATCCCGGCATCGGGTTCCTGACTGCTGATCATGTGACCGCATCCCGTAGCCAGGGGCGCATCTAGAGTGGAGGAGGCTTGTCTGCAGTCTCTGACTGTGCCCCCGCAGGTCTCTGGGAAAATGTCACAGTGGCCAATTTCCCAGTGATATCCTTACTGCGCATGCGCAAAACACAGGGAAAATTACGCCGCATTTTACTGGTGATTTCTGCAGTGCTGTTGCTGCCAACGCAGGATTCAGGAGGGTAAGTATTAAACAAAAATTGTGCAGAGTGTGCGGTGAGGGACACCCAGAATCCTGGGGGCCCGTGTGCACCACGCACCCTGCACCCATTATAAATATGCCAGTGGATGTAGCTGTGTTTCAGTTGCTAATAAAGTAAAAATCAGCCTGCACAGCATTTCTTTAACTAGATATCTAAAAAATGGTGTGGAAACAAATATATATTTCATCACAACTTTATATAAACTACAAAATACACAAGATAAAATGTATACATTCAGCCTGACTCTGCGTTGGAAGCAAAGCAAAAAAAAAGCCAGTAATTTTACACCTTGGCAACGCCATGTTTCACTTAGAGGCGGATTAAGAGAGGAGGGGGCCCATGAACAGGCTCCTTGTGGGCACTCTCCTGTCAGTAGCCACAGTAGACTATGGCTTTGTGCCTCCAGTAAAATGGCGCCCACTCAATGGGGAAAATATCTACTGCGCATACATGAATAACCGGGAAAATGGCTGCCACACCATTTTCCCGATGATTTATGTCAACAGCGCTGGCTACAGCGAGACTCCCGAGGGCTACGTTTAATTATATGGGTGCAGGGTGTGCGGTGTAACGCCACAAGAATGCTATGGTTGTATAATTGGGAGGTGCAAAAAAAACCCCAGAAAATAAAAACCCTTTTAGGGGACACTACTTATTTATGATATAAACTGTATTTGTTAAAATTTAACTTTTAATGATACAGGTTGAGTCTCCTTTATCCAAAACGCTTGGGACCAGAGGTATTTTGGATATCGGATTTTTCCGTATTTTGGAATGATTGCATACCATAATGAGATATCATGGTGATGGGACCTAAATCTAAGCACATAATTCATTTATGTTACATATACACCTTATACACACAGCTTGAAGGTAATTTTAGCCAATATTTTTTGTAACTTTGTGCATTAAACAAAGTGTGTGTACATTCACACAATTCATTTATGTTTCATATACACCTTATACACACAGCCTGAAGGTCATTTAATACAATATTTTTAATAACTTTGTGCTTTAAACAAAGTTTGTGTACATTGAGCCACAGAAAACAAAGATTTCACTATCTCACTCTCGCTCAAAAAAGTCTGTATTTCGGAATATTCCGTATTTCGGAATATTTGGATATGGGATACTCAACCTGTATAACTAAAAATGAGTGAGAAAAAATATGTTAAAATGATATAAGGATTGTTCTTAATACTATTTCCTGTTAGGGCAAGACTATATATCCAAATGTTTGAAATCTCAATCAAATATTAGTCATCAAAAAATACAGCAGACAGGTTAAGCTAATGGCTATAACATAACCCAGCTAAGATTAGACTATTACACACTAGACTATGTAAATGCTGTATACTTACAGGAAGCTCACACATGAGAAGGAAATATCTGAAACTGAGGAATGGTAATACTGACTGATAGCTGGGTGAGGGAGGGGGAATGTGAGTGACAGCACCTTAGTAATAAAAAATTATTACCTAGAAAGTAGCACAGCTTTAAGTAAAATGTATTTAAATGGGAAATAAAACCACAAATTTGCCATTAACAAATATCAAAGGCTGAATAATATACATGAAAGTGTCCCTTTTCAATACACCCCAAATTCCAGGGACCCAGGTTCAGTGTGAACACATCTGACTCGGGAATTTCCCAGGATTTTGGTGTAGTGGGAATGGGACACTGGACCCGGGAAATTCCGGGGTTTGATAGACCTGGGTTGTACCTGTGTATTTCCTGGGTCTTATTCCTGAAAGGGGTATCAGTCAATTTTCTTCCAACCAGGGTCTTAAAAATCCAGGTTGTATGCGTTCAAACTAGATGTATCAATAATTACATGCAGGGACAGAGCTTGCGAGAAAGGTCTGTCCCTGCGATGCCACTCCGTAGCATTATTCGGGTATTTTTTGTAAAAAATACCTTATGTGCTGCGCATACGCCGCTACCAACATCACTGCTACTGCTGTAGCCATTCCCCCTTCCCGTTGCCAATGACCCACACTCACCGGGGGCAGGGATCAGTGCTTAGGGAGGGCTTCCGGTTATCGGGGCTCCCTGCTGCTGTAACCTCCGCTGCTGTAAAGTGATCTTCCACTTTGCAGCATCACTTTACTGCACAGGGGGTCACAGGAGGGTAGCGTCTCTAGTTTCCTTTCGTGGAGAGGACCTTTCCCATAAACCCCTGGGTCCATGTCACAAACTATTTGAAATAGTAACCTGTGGCGAGCGAAGCGGAGCGAGACACCGAGCACGCGAGGGTCCAATGGTGCATAGAAAAAAAACAAAAACCCCAAACGAACGGAGAACGGAGAAAATATTTAGGTGCTGTAAGGGCAGAAGTTCTCTCCTGCCCTCATGTTGTGTCACTTCCAGGTCCTGATCACGAAGGGAGCATAGACACAACCATCACAGGAGCAGCATTGAGCCACTAAACCGGCACTGGAGCACCTATCACCAGTCCCCGAGTAGGTAAGTATGATTCATTCTTTTCACAGTGTAAGCAGAGAAAGCTGTCAAAAAGTACAGCATCCGCAGTGAGCCCTGTGATTACACTATCTGAAGATGGGGTAATTATCACAGGGCTCAATGCTGTATTCTTTGAAAAAAAAAATTTTTAGTCAATTTGGTCAGAATGCATTTCCAATTATAAGCATGGGAAATGCGATTTGGTTACTAAAAAAAAAAGTGAATTAAAGGCTTTGGAGCAGTTTTTCACGAAAACTACTCCAAAAGCCCTTTAACCACTTAACTGATGATTATTTTTATTTTTTTTACAAAAACTGCTCAGAAATTATCTTTTTTTTTTTTTATGACTGAATTAGGTAAAGAACATTTATTTAACCTTACCCATAATTATTTTAGTAAAAAAGATAATATAAAAAAAAGATTAAAAAAAAATTATTTTTATATTTGTAAAAAAAAACAAAAAACATTTAAAAATATATAAATATCGGAACATCGGTCAGCATCATCAGAACATTGAGACATTGTAACTTTTATTATAACAGCCGGGACAGCTGCTAGGTACACAGGATAGCATTGGCGTTTCTATAGTGGGTGCAGTGGGTGCGGTGCACACGCCCCCCCCCCCCCCTTTCCCTATGACCAGGGGCTTGCATGCACCGCACACATTGCTCCCCTTTCCGGAGTCCTGCATCAGGCGCTGCAGTCGCGGCAAATATTGCAGCCAACACTCCCCTACTTGAAGGGGGAGGGGGGGAGGGTGGGGGGTGGGAGGGAGTGTTTAATTTTTCCCTGCAGTTGCACACTCTGTGTATCTGACTGGTCGCATCCTGTGCGACCAAATCAGATAAGGCAATTAATGGTGTGGTCGCATTTGATGCAACCACACCAGGCAAGTAGTTAATACATTCAGGTGATACTAAAATAATGTGAAAAAGGTGTTAAAACTGAATTTTTAACATTATTTTAGTTAAAAAAAGGTTAATAAATCTGCCCTTATGTATCAAAATACGTCCCACAGTGCATGTGATACACACTAGAGTACAATTGGGTATTAAAGTAATTATACCAGTGGATAATGCACCGTTTTGAGTCACTGATTATCTTATAGCAAATAATGATTATTGTTAATAATTATAATAATCTAATAGCAATAGATCAAAACAGATGAACAACACTGATGTCAGAAATAAGTAGCATATACTCTTACTTCTGTATACAATTAAATCAGTCAGGTATGCATTCAGCCATGGGAAAGTAGAGACCCTTTATCTTGTCTCATCACTATGAAATACCAAAATAGGGCTCACTTAAAGACACAATAATGGTGGTCATTCCGAGTTGTTCGCACGTTGCCGATTTTCGCTATGCTGCGATTTGCTGCTAAATGCGCATGGTACGCAGCGCGCATGCGCTTAGTTATTTAACTAAAAACTTAGCAGTTTTGCTGTTGTTCGTGCGGCGCTTTTCAGCTTTAGACGGCTGCCTAGGTGTGCCTGTCACTGCCATCTACAAAAACACTGAAGGGTGTGTCTGTATGTGAGTTAGTAATGAACTTGTGGATGGGGGTTGGAACACAATAAGGAGCATACAAATATATGTATGTGCGTATATATTTATGTATACGCACATACAATTAAAGGGACAGCCGGCATCCTGAATGTTAGTATGATGGGGAAGGTTAGAGTAATGCTAGCCATACATCAAACCAACTTCAGACCAACTTTTCTCCAACACTCCAAACCTCCAACCTTCCAACTTGTCAGTCCAACTAAAACAGTGCCCCACACATCTGACCAACTTTTCATCAGACCAGCCAACCTGCAAACTTTTTTTAATAGACCAGCCAACTTCTGTCCAACTTGTGATGTCATATAAGTAGGCGGACAGTGTATGCCTGTTTTGAATATTTAAAAAAACCAAAACAAAACCTGACATGTCTGTTTATTCCAGTGAAACTGAGCTTTTCAAACCTCATTGTGGATATATTTTTAATTCTAGACTTACAATGTAACAATTGAGAAAACAAATTGTTTCAGTTGCCTCATCCCTTGTACACGTAATATTATACGTGTCCCATCGGGTTGGGTATGGTATGGCGGCGGCCGGTTGGCTATGGCTAACATTCTGGGGAGTGTCTGCTGTTGCTAACCCCACCCTAGTGCCTAACCCTGACTCCCCAAGTGCTTAATCCTAACCCTTCCCCTGGGCACTAACCCTAACTCCCACCCTGATACTCACCGGGATGTCGGCTGTCGGTGTCCCGATGCCGGTCTCCTGAGGGGTGTTGGGATTCCAGCATCAGTCAAATGGCCTCTGGCATTCCCGACCGCCGGAATGCCAAATGCATCCCATCCCCTATACACATACCACTTCTACACCTGCCTCATCCCCTATACACATAACCCTTCTACATTTACCTCATCCCCTGTACACATGCCACTATGCACCTGGTCCATCCCCTGTACACATAACATTATACACCTGTCACCCCCAGTCAGCTTTCTTTTTGCCATGCAAAATATATATGTTTGGGAATTTAAAAATTTTTTTTTTTAAAGTTATCGCTCATGGGTGGTCATTCTGAGTTGTTCGCTCGCTAGCAGTTTTTAGCAGCCGTGCAAACGCTATGCCGCCTCCCACTGGGAGTGTATTTTAGCTTAGCAGAAGTGCGAACGAAAGGATCACAGAGCGGCTACAAAATAATTTTGTGCAGTTTCAGAGTAGCTTCAGACCTACTCAGCACTTGCGATGACTTCAGACTGTTCAGTTCCTGTTTTGATGTCACGAACATGACCTGCGTTCGCCCAGCCACGTCTGCATTTTTGCTGGCACGCCTGCGTTTTTTTCAAACACTCCCTGAAAACGGTCAGTTGACACCCAGAAACGCCCTCTTCCTGTCAATCACTCTGCGGCCAGCAGTGCGACTGAAAAGCTTTGCTAGACCTTATGTGAAACTACATCGTACGTTGTAATAGTACGACACGCATGCGCATTGCGCCGCATACACATGCGCAGAAGTGCCGGTTTTTTTGCCTGATCGCTGCGCTGCGAATGAAATCTGCTAGCGAACAACTCGGAATGACCACCAATGTGGGGTAGTTGTGGGGGGAGAAATGTTGCAGGACTGAAATAAAATAAATAGTAGCTTATTGTTGTTACCAAGAGGAGGTGAGGAGGTGTCTAGACCCTGTGGCTGGAGTGAAATGATGGTGGTGGTGAGGTAGCCCCTGGACTCTGTGGCTGGAGTGGGATGGTGGTGAGGTGGCTCCTGGACCCTGCGGCTGGAGTGGGATGGTAGTGAGGTGGCTCCTGGACCCTGTGGCTGAAGTGGGATGGCAGGTGTAGCTGGACAATCCCAGCTGGACCTGGACTGCCACGGTGATGCCGTGGGATGGTGGGGTCGAATGTGACAATGGGGGAAGGGTGTCAGTGGTACCAGACAGGGGTAGGGGGTGGCTATGCAGCACTAGCTCCGGTCCTCCACCTGGTCTGCTGCAGCCGATACCGGGTTTACAGGTGCATCCCGGCAGTGATGACTGTTACTGTCACTTCTCCAGCAGGTGCAGGGTACTGGGGCAGAGCGGTGCCCAGGGGTGTCACAGCGGGGGTACGGATCCAGTCACTGCCCTGTATGTGACATTTAGCTGCCATACATTACCCGCTGTGCCCTCACTCACCTCCACCTCCTTCATGACAGCCCCCCTCGCCCGTTGCTGTCCGTCCCTCCATACTCAGACTGTTCACTAACACACAGTGCCGGGCTCTGGGCGCCCGTGCGCTAGCTCAGCTCCCTGTCGCTGAGGTCGGGGGGATATGGAGCATTAGCTCCGGTCCTCCAACCGCACTGCTGCCGCCGATACAGGGTTGACAGGGGCAGCCAGGCAGTGATAGATTGCCACAGCTGCCCCTGAACCTCCTCCCGGCTCCACTGCCACCCGTTGCCAGGGATCCTACCCAGCCGGCAGTGACGATGAAGAAGTAGGCAGACACAGCTGTCCCTGTACCTCCTCCAGCTCCGCCGCAACCACTGCTGAAGGTCCCGGTGTGAAAGGGGCAGCCCGGCAGCAGTGATAAACTGCTGCAGCTTCCCCTGCACCTCCCGGCATCTGTTCCACAGTGCTGCCGCTGCTGGGAAACTAGGGCTGACAGGGTTAGCCCAGCCGGCAGTGATGGTGACAGAAGTAGGTGGGCACTGCTGGCCAGTGTCCGCCTACTTATCGTTCAGTTGGGTTGGAACTTCCCCCTACACCTGAATAATTAGTTGGGAAAATCAAACAGGTTTGATTTTTCCAACTAGTTGGACCAACCGTTTCTGGACGTTTTTCAGTGTGTGGGAGCAAACAAATGATAATTGTTTGCTCCCACAAACTGCCAGATTATCGTTCCAACCAGCCAAAAAGTTGGTTGGTTGGAACGATATCATTCTGATGTATGGATAGCATTAGGCTGCGGGGAGGGAGGGTTAAGGTAAGCTTAATTAATATCATTGAAAATGTCAGTATTATGGTGGTCGGGATGCTGCTGTCAGTATTCTGACCGGCGGCATCCCGTACCCAGCCCTAATTAAATACCCACACCAGACCCCATATACAGTATTATACAGTATATAAAGAATAGACGGCACTCAAGGACTCTTAAAGTGAAAGTATATTGTGAACAAAGTCATTAAATTTTGTGCTTGTTTACAATATATTTTATCACTTTAAAAGTCCTTGAGTATTGCCCCTTTTCTCTGTATATGTATAATGATGCAATTCACCCCAGCCCACCTAGTGGCCACCTGTATTGCCCCCCCGGAAGGTGGTTTGGGTTGCAGGTTAGGGGGCGCTAGGCTGAAGATTTGCCTAGGCTGCAGAGGGTTCTTGCACCGGCCCTGCGTGCAGCCTGTTCTTCCTCTAGCTGTATGCAGCCTCCATCAGCGCCAACAAGAAGCTGTGTCAGAAGAGCTTGTTCGCCTGTTCAGACACTGTAGGAGACAGAGAGGGGGCGGAGAGCACGGGGCAGGCAGCTACAGCGCTGCCTGCTGTATTTCTATATTAGCAGTGGTGCGTCTTGTCTAAGAAGGAGGCAGGCGCACTGCTGCTATTATACATTACAGTGGGCGATTACAGATGTATGCAGATAGCATGCCCACATAGCAAATGCGCTGTTTGCTAATCACCGTCCGCACCACCTTTAAAGGTAGCTCATGGCTGGTGTAATTGGCACTATCAGAACCTGTTTGACCAAGTGCCGATCTGAGGAAAGCACAGGGGATGGGGCCACCTTACACACACACACACACACACACACACACACACACACACACACACACACACACACACACACACACACACACACAGTTATATAGGTGTGACACTCTGAAACGGACCCCTTGTGATCTGGACGTATGGAGAATGTATTTAACTGCAGGCACTCTCACTCATTGACTGAGACCCCTAAATGAGCCCTTTTCACTAGCTGGCCCAGTCACACTGAAGGGGTTAACGCCCCCTCCTGCGGTTGCCTGGGAGACATCAGCAGCAACACGGCAGGAATGCTATGGACACTAGGACCCTGAGCGCCCCTGCAGTGCTGACCAGAGCGGGAAGGCTGAGAGGGCGTTGATTGGACTTGGCAGAGCGGGAATAGAGAGGAGACGGGGTTCGCGCGCTGAGAGGCTGTGTGAGGAGAGGCCACTGTGGAGAGTGAGGCTGCCGCTGAGGAGACCGCTGAGGAGAACTGCCAGAGACTGTGAGGCGGAATGCAACCCCTGAGGCTGAGGTGACATGCTGAGGAGAGCCGAGCTGAGGTGACCGGAGCTGCTGGGAACAGAGGCACCGCCGGGGACAGAGCCATGCTGCTGAGAGCTGAGTAGCTGTGGGAATCCTCAGCTGTAGCCATGACCAGAGCCAGGACCCTACCGCTGTCGCCAGCCGATCCGCCGCTGAAGGGATCTGAGAGACAGAGTGTGACCAGTCAGAGGTACAGGGACCAGAACAGGTGAGCCAGGGACAGGCAGCGACTGACAGGTAGCCATACCCCACCGCTTCATATGCCACCAGCCCAGTCAGAGACTGTATTGGATCTACTTAGAGTAAGCAGCCTTGTGCCAGATACAGAGAGAGGGGGGGGAGGAATAGTCCACCACACTAACCCCACGGGTGTAAAGCACTAAGTACAGTTTACCCAGTCAGGAGAGGAAAGATAAGCTGTCAGGCTCAAATTGTACCATTAGCATCACAGACTTGGTAAAAGAGTATGCGATTATTTATCAGTGTAACCTCAGCCCCTTGACAAAAGAGAGCCGGTACCCACTAGCAGAAGGCTAGAGACTGAGTTGCTGCAGACACAGGGAGTCATTCCGAGTTGATCGCTAGCAGCCGTTGTTTGCTGCGTAGCGATCATTGAAAAAAACGGCTAATCTGCGCATGCGTATGCACCGTTTGCGTGTTTGCTGGGCGGGTATCTAACGTCATTACCGTGTCACTCGTCGCAGCAATCATCGCACAGGACCAGTAACTACAGGGCTGGTCTTGTTTTGCACAAAATGTGTTTGCAGGCGCTCTGCTGCACAGGCGTTCGCACTCCTGCAAAGCGAAAATACACTCCCCCGTGGGCGGCGACTATGCGTTTGCACAGCTGCTAAAAACTGCTAGCGAGCGATCAACTCGGAATGACCCCCACAGTGCACTGCAGAAGTCCTTCCTATCCTCAGTATTAAGGAGAGACTCCTCTATAGTTCAGTAACAGACAATTCTGGGTTTTTTATTACAAAACCTGCTTATTCATCATAGAGGCTACTCTGCCGCCACTGCTGCTGTGTGAACCTTCTGATAGTTACTGCTCCTGCTTGTAGAGGGCTTCCGCTATAGATTGCTTTGCCTCCATTCTCTGTCTATCCAAGACTGTTCTCCATGACATTGTAAAAGCACTCTTTTTCCTGCACGTTTTAACTACTGTTAAGCTTGACCGCTTCACATGCCTTCATTGACCGAACTGTGAGAGGAATCTGTATGTTATTCAGCGCTAAAGAACTGTGCTACCTTCTGCTGTTACACGCTATGGAACTATGCTATATGCTTTGCAACTGACTTTAAATTACCAGCTTTAACTGCTATCTCTTAAATTGCAATCTGTAAAGTGTGCACACCTTAAAGAGACTAAAGGGACTCCTTAGCCACTTAGAATAGCGGTGAACCGAGTACTTGCTTTACATTAAAAGGAGATTAAAGTGACAGCGGAGATTCTACCGTCACTATGTGCCATGGGTAGGGTATTACAGGCGGTCAGTACCGTTACAATAGAGAGAGGTACCATACAAATACATTGTGATTTTGCATTCTCGTTTTTTTCTGTCATTTTATTGTACATTCTTATTTGCACTGTTGTCCTAGGTGTGGAATTGTATTTGCTTTGTAACCCATTAATTCCATAGTGGTGACCAGTTCCTCCGGATTAATAAATCTCTATGTCACCATTCTAACGTGGTGACTTCTGTGTTGGGTCCTCTGGGGTTGGGGTTCCTCGCTTTTCTGCTTAGGGTTCCAGCAGAAGATCCGGTCCAGGAGGTGATCCTGAGCGAAGAACCCAGGTAAGTCATCCGACACCTGCACTCGCAACAACACTACACAGTACGTACCCCCTGTTACATAGGCACACACCTCTATATGACTGAAACTACTGTATGAACAGCCCAGTTACTTAACAAGTGGTGTTGGCTTATTACTGTTAAATGAATGCTGTTGATGGAGCAGAGTGGGGTTTCATACAGCTCACCAGATGGTGAGTATATACTGCAAACGGGTGGCTGTGCAGGAATGCTGGAACAACTTTATGGCAGGTGTTAAGCATGTCAATCATAGTGTTACAAAGTGAGCGCACATAGCGCTGCCCTGCCGGGCGCTCTCTCATCTCTCCCACTCTGTGATGGCATGGCTGCGTGTCTCTGCCAGCAGCTTCGGACCACTGTCCATCTTCTTCCTCACAATCCACAGTGATCGGCATCTCACGTGGAGTCGGCACTGCCATCTTAGTCCTTGTCACATGTCCGCAGGAGCACCAATGGTGTAAGGCAGGAAGCTGCATCAGCGGCGAGTGGCAAATCATCTAAGACCCAGGGGTATAAAGATCCTTCAGAAGCACTTCCTTATTGTCAGTGCTTTGTTGGCTGAAGACCTGCTGAGACCTCTGCTGAGAATCGCTCTGGCTAGCATTCTGCCTATTGACTATAGTGCAGTTGTCATCTGTAGGACTCACTGACTCCCACCAGCAATCCTGCAATAGCTGGTACTGCGTATCCCAGTGTTCCTGCAATAGCTAGTACTGCACACCCCAGTGTTCCTGCAATAGCTGGTACTGCATATCCCAGTGTTCCTGCAATAGCTGGTACTGCAGCATCCCAGTGTTCCTGCAATAGCTGGTACTGCAACATTCCAGTGTTCCTGATATAGCTGGTACTGTCCATCCCAGCATTACTGAAATAGCTGGTACTGTCATCTTAGCATTCCTAAAATAGCTGGTACTGTCCATCCCAGCGTTCCTGTTAGAGCTGGTACTGTCCATCCCAGCATTTCTGATATAGCTGGTACTGTACATCCCAGCATTCCTGATATAGCTGGTACTGTCCTTTACCAGAGAGTTGTAGACTCAATCAGCCTTTTGTACTTAAATGTATGTTTTACAAAAAATGTATTGATACTTTTAAATTTAAAGTTATTACATATAATCATTTTTCAACTATATATCTTATTAGATTTGGGTGTGGTGTGTTCAAACTGAAATCTAAATTGCAGTGTAAAAATAAAGCTGCCAGTATTATCCTGCACAGAAACAATATAAGCCTATAAGCCACCCAAATCTAACTCTCCCTGCACATGCTATATCTGACTGCCCCCCCCCCCCCCCTGCAGTGCACATGGGGGGTCATTCCGAGTTGTTAGCTCGGTAAATTTCTTCGCATCGCAGCGATTTTCCGCTTAATGCGCATGCGCAATGTTCGCACTGCGACTGCGCCAAGTAAAATTGCTATGCAGTTAGGAATTTTACTCACGTTTTTTTCTTCGTTCTGGTGATCGTAATGTGATTGACAGGAAGTGGGTGTTTCTGGGCGGAAACAGGCCGTTTTATGGGTGTGTGTGAAAAAACGCTACAGTTTCTGGGAAAAACGCGGGAGTGGCTGGAGAAACGGAGGAGTGTCTGGGCGAACGCTGGGTGTGTTTGTGACGTCAAACCAGGAACGACAAGCACTGAACTGATCGCAGATGCCGAGTAAGTCTGGAGCTACTCAGAAACTGCTAAGAGAGGTCTAATCGCAATATTGCGAATACGTCGTTCGCAATTTTAAGAAGATAAGATTCACTCCCAGTAGGCGGCGACTTAGCGTGAGCAAATCTGCTAAAAGCAGCTTGCGAGCGAACAACTCGGAATGACCCCCCATGGTTTTGCCCATCTGCTAACAAATTTGCTGCTACGATCAGGTCTGAATTAGGCCCTATGACTCTTTCCTGTTTACAGGGCTGTATTCAAACTGGCCACAAGCTCAATCTTTTAAATAAATGTCTGCATCTGCTCAGGTTACACAACTCAGCTTTAAATAAGCCTGATGTGGAAGGGAAAGAGGTTTGCCCCAATAACCTCCCTGCAGTGCTTAGCTTGCGGCAGGGCTGTTTCTAGACAATTTGGTTCCCACTGCGAGTTTTAAAAGTGCCCCCCCCCCCCCCCCCCTTGACATTCAAAAATGTGCCCCCCATAGATATAAAAAAAGCCTTGTTAAATAGGCGTGGTCTCGCTTGTTAAATGGCCGTGGTCTCACAGGAAAAAACGACCTTACACCCCAGTTTTTGACACTGCACCAAGAGAAGTCGGCCACCACAGGGGAAAAAAAAATTCCACCTTACTAAGACCCACACAGTAATGCCCCTTGCTCCATATCATGTCCCCTGCATCATATTATGCCACACACCGCAATGCCCGTGATAGGTTATTCCCTACAGTAAAGTTTCTAACTACTTTTAAATTACCTGCTCATTGCCAAGGGTTTCACGCACTGGGTGTCATGCTCATTGCCTGGGGTTTCATGCTCTGGGATCCATGCTCATTGCCAGGGGTAATACTCGTTGCCAGGGGTAATGCTTGTTGCTAGGGGTGTGTAGTGCTAGTTGCCTGGGGTGTGTAATGGTAGTTGCCAGGGGTGTGTACAGCCAGCCACGGGCCGTCTGCTCCCCCTCCTCCCTGTCATAGTACTCTGCTCAAGGGGCGGAGTTTCACAAAATGACGCGTTTCATCATAAGATCACGATGCAAACGCATCAGTCCGCAAAAGTCCGTCCCCCAAGTGGAGTACTATGACAGGGAGAAGGGGGAGCAGTCTAGGGACAGTGAAAAGTGCCGCGGCGGGTGCCCCATGCAGTTGGATGCTCGTCCGCTGCTCGAAATGGCACTGGCTTGCGGAATATGGCGCGAAGGGTTTAACTTAGGAAATGTTGCGCTATGCTGTCTGTGCCTTTTAACTGCAGATGGTGATAGGGGTCCCTTAATGTGGGTATTAAGCTTGCCTGGGGCTCTTGTTACTTAATCACTCATGTGAATCACTTAACACCCGCGCACTCGGCACTTGTCTCTCTGACAACACCCCATTGCTTGCACTTTGCAGCGCTGCTCTCACCGCCCAGTGTCCTGTGGATGTCACCTTCTCTGTCTCAGCACACCATCGACTCCTCTCTCCTTCTTTCCACAAGGCTCTCATCTCCCAGCTGCCACTCTCCAATCAGTGATCCACACCCAGACCATGTGATTGGACCAGGGTCCCGGCTTTAACTCCTGCTGTGCCACGCTCTCCCCTTGTGCTGCTGCGGACCTGTGTGTCAGGTCTTAAAGAGGCGCACACACTGCTATTCGGGGTACCACATTTACAGCGGTGGCAATGTTTTTGCCCCTTCCTGATTTCTTCATGTTTTGCGTATTTGTCACACTTAATTGTTTCAGATTGTCAAACAAAATTGACTAGATTGCTTCGAAATTGAGCACGGATCTTTCAGTGGGTATGCCCCACAGCGATAGCGATGCGCGGCCCCTCGCCGTGCTATCGCCGGTGCTAGTTTGGCATGGCATTTCACCGCTAGGTGAAATGAGCGTTCCTCCTCCTCGCTCAGCGCACATCGCGCTGTGTGCTGAGTGGGGGAGAGATGTGTGCTGAGCATTTGTGCTAGATCTCTCGGCACACATCTCTGGGAGAATCTCCCCCGTGTGTACTGGCCATATAAGACAAAGACAACCTGGGGAAACACAAATACAGATTTTAAATGATCATTTCATTTATTGAGGGGAAGAACGTTATCAAACACCTATCACCCTTTTGAAAAATTAATTGCCCCTATTTCTGCTGCCTTTCATTTTGTAAATAAAAGGTGGCACCATATTTTCTAAAATTGATTTTAGAGGTGCATATTATCTCATTAGAAGGAGCTCTTTCTAGTGAAGGGGGCCTGCATGGTCAAAATCTTGGATTCAGCATGAGATGCCGTAACCAGGGTAGAGGAGAAGCGATGGTCATTGGTGGACCGGAGAGGGTGGGAAGAAGTATGTGAGTGGCTAATGATTAAGGGGGATATGTACTATGCAGTGATAAAAGTGGAGAAGTGAGCCAGTGGAGAAGCTGCCCATGGCAACCAATCAGCTGCTCTGTATATGTTTATAGTATGCAAATTATAAATGTTACGTCAGTGCTGATTGGTTGCCATGGGCAACTGCTCCACTGGCTCACTTCTTCAATTTTATCACTGCTTAGTACATGTCCTTCTAAGGGAGCAGTGGAGTTAGAGAGGGCCTTGTATGTGAGGGTGAGAAGTTTGAAGAGGATTCTGTAGGGGAATTGGAGCCAATGCAGGTTTTGGTGGAGCAGAATGGTGGCTGTGGAACGGTGGCAGACGAAGATGAGTCTAGCTTTAGCATTAAGAACAGATTGGAGGGGAGCGAGATATGAACCTGGGAGCCCAGTGAGAAGGTTGCAGTAGTCAAGCCGAGAAATGATTAGTGAGTGGATGCTTAGGTTGGTAGCATGAGAGAGGAACAGCCAGATGCAAAGTCCCTGAAGTAGTCCATTTTTGGTGTTTGACAGTGATAATGCGAATGGCATCTATTCTCCTCATCTCCCCACGCGTGCCACTTCCGGCTTCAGGTGGGACAGTCCTAGGAAAACGGGATTGTCCCGCTGGATATGGGACAGTTGGGAGGTATGCCATGTGTCACTCCAGCTCTCCACTGTCGCCACAGCCACCTCCTTAGTTGCTCCTGTGCCACTCCAGCTCCACCCTGTGTCGCTCCATGCCCCCTCTCACCTATCACTTTAGCACCCTTCCTTGTGTGACTCCAGATTCCCTTGTGCCACTCCAGCCCCTCCGTGTCACTCCAGTACCCCCTTTGTCACTCCAGCTTCAGCCCCACCCGTGTCGCTTCAGCCCCATCCCAAATTAACCTTTCTCTTATGTCCTAGAGGATGCTGAGGTCCACATTAGTACCATGGGGTATAGACGGGTCCACTAGGAGCCACTGGCACTTTAAGAGTTTAACAGTGTGGGTTGGCTCCTCCCTCTATGCCCCTCCTACCAGAATCAGTTTAGAAAATGTGCCAGGAGGACCTGGTCACAGCTAGGGGAGCTCCTAGAGCTTCTTTAGTTTTTTTTTTCTTTCTAAGAGTTAGTAAGGCACAGGGAGGCTGCTGGCAACAGCCTCCCTGCTTCGTGGGACTTAGGGGGGAGTAGTGTCCGCCCAGAGGGGTTCGAGCCACTATCTCCACTGACAGGACACTGAGCTCTTGAGGTTGATGATCGTTAGCCGCCCCAGGCAACTGCTCACTCCTGCAGCATGCCTCCACCTCCTAACAGAGCCAGAAGAATTCCAGTGGCGAGTCAGTCACCGACCCCCCTGGCAAGCGGGGAGCCGATGTGAAGATGGCGGCAACAGGGTGGGAGCTCAGTACTAACTGTGCTCCGGAGGCTCAGGGGTACACAGTGCGGCGCTATGAGGGGCGCCCTGAGCCAGCACCTATACCCTACACTGGTCACCAAGGCTGTCAGGGACCTCAGTAACGCTGCCAGCACATTTCCTCAGGCCAGTATAAAGAAATGAAGAGCGGGAAGCAGCGCCATGTTCAGGGGGTGGAGCTTCTCCTCAGAGCGGACCCAGCAGCGTTCAGCACCATTTTCCTGCCTGCAGATCCATACAGAGACGCTGACAGGGAGAGTGCTGTCCCTCCAAGCAACTCCAGCTTATTCTGTGCGGTACCAGGGGGTTGTAGAAGGGGGGGTGGGGGGGGCTGTAAAATTACTGTAATCTATTAAGGTACACAGTCAGAGCCAGGTAGTTGTATATATCTACCTTTGGAAGCGCTGTGTGTGGGCTGGCTCCAAGCTCTGGGTTTCTCTGTGGCATACTTGTTTTTTTTTCTCAGATCCCTATTACTGAGCCTGAGTGGTGACCTCTATTAAGGGAATGAACTCAGATTTATACTAGGATAACTCATACTGAGACTGAAACTCAGGTATTACAGAAGTCTAAGGCAGTTTGGTCAGGTTCTGTACCTATTCCTTCAAAATCCCCTAGCATATTCCCACAAAAACGTACACTTGCCCAGATTATGCAAGATGACACGGATACCGACTCTGACACGGCTGACGGTGAAGGGGATGTGGTGAGGGGGGCGGCATCCCTTGCTACGGGGGTGCAGCTCATGACTGAGGCTATTAGAGATGTGTTAAACATTTCTGACACAACACCTGAGCAGGTTGAGGAGGATTACTTCACATATAATAAGAAAGCCTTGCTAACCTTCCCTGCGTCTAAAGAATTAAACACTTTATTTGAAAAATCCTGGGAAAACCGGAAGAAAAATTCCAGATTCCCAAAAGGGTTTTGGTTGCCATTCCTTTCCCTGAGGAGGATAGAAAAAAAAGGGAAACCCCCCCCCCCCCCCATAGTTGACGCATCTGTTTCCAAACTGTCAAAGAAGGTGGTTTTACCTGTCCCTGGATCTACCGCGTTAAAAGAACCGGCTGATCGTAAGATTGACACTACGCTCAAATCTATATACACTGCTTCAGGGGTGGCATTAAGGCCTACTATTGCCTGTGCATGGATTTCTAAAGCTATAGTAAAGTGGTCAGGCACATTACTAGAGGACTTAGATACAATGGACAGAAGTGACATTGAACTGTTTTTACGTAACGTACAGGATTCTGCGGGGTTCATGGTGGAGTCCATGAAGGACCTGGGTAGGCTTACTGCACGGATATCTTCCATGTCGGTCTCAGCTCGCAGGGGACTCTGGCTGCGCCAATGGTCTGCAGATGCGGAATCCAGGAGAAGTGTGCAGAACCTACCCTATACAGGTCACGCTCTTTATGGGGAAGCGTTGGATGCGTGGATTTCCATAGCAACCGCGGGTAAGTCACCTTTAATTCCCTCTGCTACACCTTCTACGAAGAAGCCATTTTCTTCAGCTGTGTCGCAGTCCTTTCGGACCGCTAAGACAAAAAAGTCAGAGTCTCCTACCACCTTCTTTAGAGGTGGTCGTGCAAAATCCAAAAAGCCTGCTCCCACAGGCTCCCAGGACCAGGAACCTGCCTCTGGTTCCTCAAAATCCTCAGCATGATGGTGGACCGCGAAGCTTGGAGGACGGGCTGGTGGGTGCGAGGCTCAGACGTTTCAGCCATGTCTGGGTCTCGTCCGGCCTGGATCCCTGGGTACAGAATATTGTGTCCCAGGGGTACAGACTGGAGTTTCAAGAACTCCCACCTCACCGGTTCTTCAAATCAGGCTTGCCGGCTTTGATGACAGACAGGGCTATCCTTCAGGAAGCCATCCAAAAATTGGAAAAGTCAGAGGTCATTGTTCCAGTTCCACCTCATATGCAACATATGGGTTTCTATTCAAACCTTTTCGTGGTGCCGAAACTGGATGGTTTGGTCAGACCAATTTTGAACTTGAAATCGCTTAACCCTTATCTGAGGGTATTCAAATTCAAAATGGAGTCTCTGAGAGCGGTAATCTCAGGTCTGGAGGAGAGGGAATTTCTGGTATCTCTGGATATCAAGGATGCGTACCTCCACATTCCTATTTGGCCGCCGCACCAGGCCTATCACAGATTTGCACTGTTAGACAGTCACTATCAATTTCAGGCACTGCCATTCGGCCTCTCCACAGCACCGAAGGTGTTCACCAAGGTGATGGCAGAGATGATGGTGCTTCTCCGCAGACAGGGGGTGAACATAATTCCATATCTGGATGATCTACTGATAAAGGCATCGACCAGGGAGAAGTTGTTGCTGTCTATTGCACATGTCGACCTAGAAACCCTGTCGACTTATAGTGATCGACCTAAACATTGTCGACCTAGACAGTGTCGATCTTCAGAACGGATCCCGATCTTCCATGAAGATAGAGCTGAACTCCGGCCACGTCGGCAATTTCTTCCAAAGGTTGTCGGCTTTTCATAACAACCAACCTATTGTGGTGCCAGTTGCTACTCACTTCTCAGTTTCATCAAAGTCCTTGGATGTTGTAAGGCTCTGAAAATCTATGTGAAGAGGACTGCTCGTCACAGAAAATCGGACTCTCTGTTTGTCCTGTATGATCCCAAGAAAATTGGGTGTCCTGCTTCTAAGCAGACGATCTCTCGCTGGATCAGGTTCACTATCCAGCATGTGTATTCTACGGCAGGATTGCCATGTCCAAAATCTGTTAAGGCCCACTCTACTCGTAAGGTGGGTTCTTCCTGGGCGGCTGCCCGGGGTGTGTCTCGGCTTTACAGCTTTGCCGAGCGGCTACTTGGTCTGGGTCGAACACATTTGCTAAGTTCTACAAGTTCAATACTTTGGCCTCTGGGGACCTAAGGTTTGGTCAATCAGTTCTGCAGGAGCTTCCGCGCTCTCCCTCCCGTTCTGCGAGCTTTGGTACATCCCCATGGTACTAATGTGGACCCCCAGCATCCTCTAGGACGTAAAAGAAAATAGGATTTTAATTACCTACCGGTAAATCCTTTTCTCGTATTCCGTAGAGGATGCTGGGCGCCCGCCCAACGCTTCGTGATCCTGCAGTGGTTACTTGGTCAGTACTGCTTTGTTCTTAGTTAAGTACTGCGTTATTACTTGTTTCAGTAATGTTATTCAGCTGTTGCTGAGTTTTTAAGCTAGTTAGCTTGGTTTGCCTTGTGTGTGAGCTGGTGTGAATCTTGCCACTATCTGTGTAAATTTCTTCTCTCGAAGTATGTCCGTCTCCTCGGGCACAGTTTCTAGACTGGTAGGAGGGGCATAGAGGGAGGAGCCAGCCCACACTATTAACTCTTAGAGTGCCAGTGGCTCCCAGGGGACCCGGCTATACCCCATGGTACTAATGTGGACCCCAGCATCCTCTACGGACTACGAGAAAAGGATTTACCGGTAGGTAATTAAAATCCTATTTTTTGAGCTTCTGCCTGCAGAGCTGCTCCTCTGCTGCCCTCATGACATCTGCATGCTGTGCCAATTTGGGAGAAAAAAAAACTTTATTGTGCCACTGCCGGTTTAGGAGGAGAAAGAGCTCTTACTCCTCTTCATGCCTGTGCCCTACTGACTTTTGCAGTGGCACAAGCACCGTACCCCCCTGGTAGCGGGTCTGGAAGGCAGAACGATGTGGAGATTGTGGGGCTGGACTGTCTGTGGCTGCACCCTTCTGCCTTCAGTGCTCTGGGCAACAGCCCTATCAGCCCGCTCTTTAAGCCGCCCCTATATTCTATGCTGATCTGTGGCACTCGAAAGTTGCTAGCTATAGGGCCAGATTCTGAGTCGCATCAGTCACAGCCATCCTTGCGTCATTTGCTGCAGTCGTAACTTTGTGCTAATGCCACTACAAAGCCCTTCACTGGTGTACACCCATGTGTCCAAATGTTAAGGACTGAAACTCCCACTTGCAGCATCTACAGACGCAGATGCATTACATCTAATGCATCTTTAGACAGACCATCGCAACTTGCACCTGCCCTATGGAAGGTGGAGTTTTGCCATCTTAGTATGGCCTCCTATGTGAGTGGCTCTGTGTCTGTGTATGCAGCCGCTTTCAGCAACATTCCTGCAACACTCCCACACAAAGTAACATCTCCCTGTCTTTTTAGCCACCCCACTGTTACCTCCCAGTCATTGTTCAGGATTTCTGCCACAGTGAATCTAAATTTGTTCTGCGTCTCTGTACAAACAACATTGGGAACACTGGCATAGCATGCAGCTCTTGTGTTAGCTGCTCTCCTGATTAACTCAGTTTGTTTTTGACTATTCTGCCTGCTATTCTACTAGCCTAGGATTGTTTATGATTACCCTCTCTAGCTGCCAGTAATGAACCTTGCTAATTTCCCATTGATTTGCTCCCACCAAGGCCCTCATTCCGAGATGTTCGCTCGCTAGCTACTTTTAGCAGAAATGCAAACACAAAGCCGCCGCCCTCTGGGAGTGTATCTTAGCATAGCAGAATTGCTAACGAAAGATTAGCAATTCTGCTATTAAGTATTTCCTTGCAGTTTCTGAGTAGCTCCAGACCTACTCCTAGATTGCGATCACCTCAGTCCGTTTAGTTACTGATTTGACGTCACAAACACGCCCTGTGTTCGGCCAGCCACTCCCCCGTTTCTCCAGCCACTCCTGCCTTTTCTGCTGGCACGCCTGCGTTTTTTTAGCACACTCCCGGAAAACGCTCAGTTACCACCCAGAAACACCCACTTCCTGTCAATCACACTACGATCAGCAGAGCGATTGAAAAGCTTTGTTCGCCCGTGAGTAAAATAGCATAGTTTTGTGTAAAATTGCTTAGCGCGTGCGCCCTGCTGTGCATACGCATGCGCAGAACTGCCGGATTTTAGCCTATTAGCAATTCTGCTAAAAATAGCAGCGAGCGAACAACTCGGACTGAGGGCCCATATGTCTTCTGTCTGTCTCCCCTCCTCTTAGATTGTAAGCTCCTAGGAGAAGGGTTGTCCTCCCTCCTGTTCTGTCAGTCCTCTTCTCATGCACTTCAGTTACAGCCCTCACCTAAACGGGATGCAGTTAAGTTGCCGACGGTCGGGATCCCGGCGGATGTAAGTACATACCTGTCGACACAATATGTCTACTTTCCGATGATAATGATTGCCACTTATCCGCACAGTTACTGAATTTGTGGAATATGTCAGTTGTATGTAGCAATCTTTTTATGTTTACAGGCGGAATATGTAATGTAAAATATAAATGCACAATACTAAATCACTAATTATATTAAAAAGTTTTGCTGTTAAACAGTTTTGTGGATGCTTCCATATAAGGATCTCTGACAGCAGGTGCTATGAGCACAGATGGGCTGTGGCAATGATTTTGTCTTTAGAAATGGTACAGATCATCAGTCAAAAGTCCTGGCAGAACAAGTTTCTAGTTCCTGCTTGGTTGACATTGCTACACTTGGGAATCAGCCCATTCCTGAATCATTCTAAAGGTCCATGCACACGGAACAATATAGCTGAGAGATTTTGACTATCTAGTCAAAATCGCTCAGAAAGTTAGTGCATATCGCTCTGTGGGGGTCATTCCGAGTTGTTCGCTCATTGCCGATTTTCGCTATACTGCGATTAGTTGCTTACTGCGCATGCGCAAGGTTCGCAGAGCGCATGCGCTTAGTTATTTTACACAAAAGTTAGGTATTTTACTCACAGCATAACAAAGCTTTTTCATCGCTGTGCTGATCGTAGTGTGATTGACAGGAAGTGGGTGTTTCTGGGCGGAAACTGGACGTTTTATGGGAGTGTGCGGAAAAACGCAGGCGTTCGAGTTGCAAAACACAGGAGTGGCTGGAGTAATGGGGGAATGGCTGGGCGAACGCTGGGTGTGTTTGTGACGTCAAACCAGGAACGAAAAGGACCGAGCTGGTCGCAATGGCTGAGTAAGTCTGGAGCTACTCAGAAACTGCGGGGTAATCGTTACGAGAAAATTAGCGAAGCTTTCGTTCGCAATTCTGCTATGCTAAGATACACTCCCAGAGGGCGGCGACTTAGCGTGTGCAATGCTGCTAAAAGCAGCTAGCGAGCGAACAACTCGGAATGACCCCCTGTGTGTACACAGCCAGCGATAGCGATGCGCGTCCCCGCCAGGTCGCTATCGCTGATAAAAATAGACTGTGCAGGCAAGTCAAGTTTGGCTAGGTTGCTGGAAAAGAAAAAGCATCCCCTTGCTTAAATGAGTTAGCCAAAATCGCTCATAGTCAAAATCGCTGGTAAAGTTAGTAAAAATCTCCTACTGCCAGTTCGAGGGAAAACGCTCAGTCAAAATCTCTCCGTGTGTATGCACCTTTAGATTCATTGTTGTGTTCTCTTTGGATGAGGACTGAAACAAGTGGGTCCAAATATACAATATGGTAGCATGTTAAAGTTTGAGTTTTCTAGAGACTAGGGGGCCCATTTATCATTGATCTCATTTGCAATGTGATCTGGGTGCGATATTAGGGCCCAAGATCGCATTTCAGAATGCGATCACATCAGGTGAATGTAACACCCGCCACAGGCAGAGACAGGGGCTCCGATTGCCTGTGCCGCCACTGTGCGAAGTGTGGTGCCGGGGCTGCTGCACATGCGTGGTCACACTGGCCGCCATACACAGCGGCCATTTCAGGAGGACGGTTTTTGGGAAACCCTGCCATAACTACAGCCCCCGATCTGTAGCCCATAGGCTAACCCAATCAGAAGATTACGGTGTGTGTGTGTGTATATATATATATATGTGTATATATATATATATATGTGTGTATATATATATATATATATATATATATGTATACACACACACACACACACACACACACACAATTCATCTATACCCCATGGTCCTTACGGAGTCCCCAGCATCCTCTACGGACTAGGAGAAATAGATTTACCGGTAGGTTTAAAATCTTATTTTCCTTGCAGTTTCTGAGTAGCTCCAGACCTACTCCCAGATTGCGATCACCTCAGTCCGTTTAGTTCCTGGTTTGACGTCATAAACACGCCCTGCGTTCGGCCAGCCACTCCTCCGTTTCTCCAGCCACTCCTGCGTTTTTACCTGGCACGCCTGCGTTTTTTAGCACACTCCCTGAAAACGGCCAGTTTCCACCCAGAAACACCCACTTCCTGTCAATCACACTACGATCAGCAGAGCGATTGAAAAGCTTTGTTCGCCCGTGAGTAAAATAGCATAGTTTTGTGTAAAATTGCTTAGCGCGTGCGCCCTGCTGTGCATACGCATGCGCAGAACTGCCGGATTTTAGCCTATTAGCAATTCTGCTAAAAATAGCAGCGAGCGAACAACTCGGAATGAGGGCCCTTATGTCTTCTGTCTGTCTCCCCTCCTCTTAGATTGTAAGCTCCTAGGAGAAGTGTTGTCCTCCCTCCTGTTCTGTCAGTCCTCTTCTCATGCACTTCAGTTACAGCCCTCACCTAAACGGGATGCAGTTAAGTTGCCGACGATCGGGATCCCGGCGGATGTAAGTACATACCTGTCGACACAATATGTCTACTTTCCGATGATAATGATTGCCACTTATCCGCACAGTTACTGAATTTGTGGAATATGTCAGTTGTATGTAGCAATCTCTTTATGTTTACAGGCGGAATATGTAATGTAAAATATAAATGCACAATACTAAATCACTAATTATAATAAAAAGTTTTGCTGTTAAACAGTTTTGTGGATGCTTCCATATAAGGATCTCTGGGAAGACAGCAGGTGCTATGAGCACAGATGGGCTGTGGCAATGATTTTGTCTTTAGAAATGGTACAGATCATCAGTCAAAAGTCCTGGCAGAACAAGTTCCTAGTTCCTGCTTGGTTGACATTGCTACATCCGGGAATCAGCCCATTCCTGAATCATTCTAAAGGTCCATACACACGGAACGATATAGCTGAGTGAGTTTGACTATCTAGTCAAAATCGCTCAGAAAGTTAGTGCATATCGCTCTGTGGGGGTCATTCCGAGTTGTTCGCTCATTGCCGATTTTCGCTATACTGCGATTAGTCACTTACTTGGCATGCGCAAGGTTTGCAGAGCGCATGCGCTTAGTTATTTTACACAAAAGTTAGGTATTTTACTCACGGCATAACGAGGATTTTTCATCGCTGTGCTGATCGTAGTGTGATTGACAGGAAGTGGGTGTTTCTGGGCGGAAACTGGACGTTTTATGGGAGTGTGCGGAAAAACGCAGGCGTTCGAGTTGCAAAACACAGGAGTGGCTGGAGTAATTGGGGAATGGCTGGGCGAACGCTGGGTGTGTTTGTGACGTCAAACCAGGAACGAAAAGGACCGAGCTGGTCGCAATGGCTGAGTAAGTCTGGAGCTACTCAGAAACTGCGGGGTAATCGTTACGAGAAAATTAGCGAAGCTTTCGTTCGCAATTCTGCTATGCTAAGATACACTCCCAGAGGGCGGCGACTTAGCGTGTGCATTGCTGCTAAAAGCAGCTAGCGAGCGAACAACTCGGAATGACCCCCTGTGTGTACACAGCCAGCGATAGCGATGCGCGTCCCCGCCAGGTCGCTATTGCTGATAAAAATAGACTGTGCAGGCAAGTCAAGTTTGGCTAGGTCGCTGGAAAAGAAAAAGCATCCCCTTGCTTAAATTAGTTAGCCAAAATCGCTCATAGTCAAAATCGCTGGTAAAGTTAGTAAAAATCTCCTACTGCCAGTTCGAGGGAAAACGCTCAGTCAAAATCTCTCCGTGTGTATGCACCTTTAGATTCATTGTTGTGTTCTCTTTGGATGAGGACTGAAACAAGTGGGTCCAAATATACAATATGGTAGCATGTTAAAGTTTGAGTTTTCTAGAGACTAGGGGGCCCATTTATCATTGATCTCATTTGCAATGCGATCTGGGTGCGATATTAGGGCCCAAGATCGCATTTCAGAATGCGATCACATCAGGTGAATGTAACACCCGCCACAGGCAGAGACAGGGGCTCCGATTGCCTGTGCCGCCACTGTGCGAAGTGTGGTGCCGGGGCTGCTGCACATGCGTGGTCACACTGGCCGCCATACACAGCGGCCATTTCAGGAGGACGGTTTTTGGGAAACCCTGCCATAACTACAGCCCCCGATCTGTAGCCCATAGGCTACCCCAATCAGAAGATTACGGTGTGTGTGTGTGTATATATATATATATATATATATATATATACATACACACACACACACACACACACACACAATTCATCGGGTTGGGTATGCGTGACCGGCGGTCTACACACCATACCGAGATAGCCGGTGGGGGGACGCGAGCGCAACAAGCCCCTTGTGAGCTCGCTGCGTGCTCGGTGGCAAGCTGCACTCGCCAAAGGCTCTATTCCCACTCAATGGGTGTCGTGGAACCCACGAGTGGAAATAGTCCCTGCTAGTCGGTATGCCGACTGTCGGGATTCTGAGGGGGCGGGATGTAGGGGGGAGGTATTGTGAGACTGCCGGTCACATAACTACATCCCAGTTCATCTGCCTGCCTCTTTAATAGGGGCCACAGTCTGTGAAGTGGATTCCCCATAGCCTTAATCCGGCCTTGGTGTTGTGACAACCTGTTATATTGATATTCTGTTTCTGGATTAATATAATGAAAATATTTAGTCTACAAAAAAACAAACAAACAAACAAACACTATATATATATATATATATATACACACACACACACTACCTCATGAATTCATTTTTTTAGAGTATTCTGCACAGTGGCGTAAGTTTGTCCCAGTTGCCCGGAGACAATATAAATATTGGTCCCCCCCCTATATCTAGATAAATATATATATATATATATATATATATATATATATATATATATTTATGTACACAATTCATTGTCTATTATTTTAAATCACACAATTCCTAGCAGTCATACATAGGATTAGAAGCCATGACCTGTTACACTTATGGCAGACACTTTACTGATAGAGCTATTTGTTCCTGCATAGGAAGCATGACAATTCTAACTTTATGAAGTTACATGTACCTGTAATTGTCAGAGAAGTAACTTCATATAGTTAGAATTCTCATATTTCCTATACAGGAGCAAATAGCGTCATCAGTAAGATTTCTGCTTCCAGTGTACTAGGTCGTGGGTTCTAATCCTGGTTATGACACTTGTAAAATGTGTATCTATAATAAAGAGGGTGTGACTTGTAAGGTGCAGGGACCAGTGAGGAAGTCGGCCACTGAAACGATAGCAGCAGCTATTAATTAAGTTCATTAAATGGTGTCACGGAATCGGAGGAGAGGTGCCCCCCTTTAGAGCAGGAGCCCGGCGGCAGATGCCTCCGTTGCCTCCCAGAGTTACGCCTCTGATTCTGCATATTGATCTAGATAAGAGTGCCAGACAGTGACACTCTACTATTTGTCTATAAACTGAATTTAAAATGTACCTTTGTAATAGAAGGTAAAGCATTTGCTGCAATAAGGTCCACCTAAATCTGTTAGCACTTCTTTCTTTTTCATTTCCAGGCTTATTATGTAGCTTTGCAATCCATGAGTTTTTATTATACATATTATAGCAATTTCATCTAAAACGTAAAGTTCATTAAATGTTATAAAGATGTTTACAGTTTATTTACCAAGGGTGTTGTGTTCTGATCTTCCAGGTCCCCTGGACTGTCCAAAGCAGCGGTGTCCATTGCTGCCGAGAATGGCCCGCCGTTCTTTCTGGACTATAAATTGCTTCTTGGGACCCTCCGGATTAGAAAACGAGCACCACAGGTGACTAAAACTTTATCATAATGCAATGCACACTACCCAAATCTAAAACAACATTGTCATTTCCATGAGAAGTTCTTTACTGGCCAGTAGCGATGTGATTTGCTCTGTAACATCAACGTTAAATGTGTTCTAGCTGCAAGGCCATCACCAGCTGGATGAAATGTGATTGACACACATATTATTAAAGTTTCTGGACTTAGGTTTGAAAAACATCATCTTAGCTTTCTAGTTTCTATCACAGCATCTACCTGCTCCAAAAGTATTCCATTATTTATATGAATGATGCAGAGAGAATGTCACTGGGGAATCAGTAAGCTTTACTGGTGGACGGGGTGCCGGCTGTCCATATCCCAACAGCGGCATCCGGGCTGCCAGAATGCCAGCAACGGGGCGAGAGCTGCACTCGCCACGCTGCCGGCTTGCTGCGCTCGTCACAGGGTCTATTTCCACTCTATGGGTGTCGTGGACACTTACGAGTGTAAATAGCCCTGCTGCTCCAGGATTCTGGCTGGCGGCATTGCCGGGTGACAGGATTCTGGCGTCTGTATCCTGACCGCCGGGATCCCGACAGCTGGCAAACTGACTGCATCCCATCACAGGGACCATTGATTGCTCAAATTAGTTTTAAAATGTTGAAAACATTGGGGGGGGGGGGGGGAGTGCCCAATCTGCTCTAGAAGTACACTGTCTAATTTACATGAAGAAATAAAACTTCTCTATAGCACAAGGGTTAATAGCTAGATCACTATGAATGTAAGAAGTATGGCTGTTGCACGATTTAGCAGCTGTTTACATATTAGGAGCTCTGGGAAGCTAGCAGGTGTTGTTATGAGCAGTGATGGGCTAGATCCGTGGCACGCAGGTATTTTGGAAGGAGTACAAAGTGTTCCTGGGTCCGGCAGAACACGTACCTAGATCCTGTTTGGGTGACACTGGTATATCCGGGGATCATCCTATACCTAGGTTATTAGATTCATTGTGTTAGCTTGGATTGAGAACTAAATCCACTGGCAGAATATATAAATCATCTTATTGTGTACCTCCTAGAGACTTAACTGTTTCATAAAAAGCTTCAGCTCCGTAAAAGTAGATCTGCAATGTAATTATACAGCAAAACTAAGCTCAACACTTTGCAATTGAGATACTAACGTCTTGCTTATATGCATTTGTCTACATTATGTATACTGTGCTTTATTATTTCTTATTTGTATAACACCACCAATTACTCAGCACTGTGCAGAGAATATTTGTCATCCACATAAAACCGGTCCCTGCCACATTGGAGTTTACAGTCTACACACGTGCTCACCCACACACCCACAGGTACATTTTTGTCAGCAGCCAATTTACAGAGTGTGGGAAGAAACTGGGTCACCTGGGGGAAACCAACACAACATGGGGAGGGCATACAAACTCCACACACATAAGGAACTGGTCAGGAATAGAGCGTATCACCCCAGTGCTGGAAGTCAGAAATGCTAACTACCATGATGTCAAAAGGGTTTGTTTTTTTTGCAAAAAGGGCAGAACAGACTGAAGAAAATAACTTATTTTTGGGGTACACTTGTAACATAGGCTTACATTTTACAAACATATTCATTAAAAGTGATGTTTTAACTACTTTACAGGTGTGTCCGAAACAG